>NC_079198.1:135375018-135502518 GCF_029499605.1 Hyla sarda | reverse complement strand
CTGGACTGTACCTGACATGGACAGAGGTGTCAGCAGAGAGCACTGTGGTCAGACTGAAAAGAATTCCAGAAAGGAATACAACTTCCTCTGTAGTATACAGCAGCGGATAAGTACTGGAGGGATTAACATTTTTTATCATTATATTACCTACAAGCCCAAAAAGGCTAATGATAATCACTACAAGAACCTACAATACATTAGCCCAAAAAGTTTTAGCCAAAATATCAATTTTATTAAAAATACAACGGGTAGAAAACCACCCTTAAAAAAACCACTCTTAAAATTCCCCCCAACAAAAGCCAAGCAGGAACCCACTGGGATATATGAATCCCAATATTTACCAGTAGTATAAAGTATACAATGTAGTATGATCAGCACGCTATTACGATATCTTAAGCCAATACTTTACCTGATTGTGACATGCTGACGGATCCCTAGGTGGTTGTCCCGCTACCTCGACACGTGTTTCGGGCAATCCCTTTCTCAAGAGGCGCTCATGTTTAATAAAGATTGATATTTTGGCTAAAACTTTTTGGGCTAATGTATTGTAGGTTCTTGTAATTTACAAATCTGTTTAACTTTCTGGCACCAGTTGACCTGAATTTTTTTTTCCCCCTCCGGAGTACCCCTTTAAGCGTTTGTACTACAAATAAAGCCTGAAGTCTTCTACACAGTCAGCGGTGAGTGCGTTATCTTAATTCTTCTATGTGCAAAGTATTACGAGCTCTTATTTTTCTTGGATGGTAGTGCCGCCGAAACTCTTTCAGTCCATTGTAGACAGTTTCACTTGCGGTTGACTCTATACATTGGAGGGACTTCTCTGTTATTTGACTAGTGGTACTGGATTTTTTTTAGTATCTTTAAGGACTGTACTCCTTAGGGTCACCTTTGACTCTTCACTGTCGTTTAAAACACATATTCAGACCCTCAACACCTCTTGTCACCTTCACCCAGGGCAGATTCTGCCTATGGGGAAAATAGGCAGCCGCCTAGAGCGCCCTCTTTATGGGGGCACTGCCCTGCCCGCTGCAAGAAAGTTAGCAACCACCAAGCATCTGAAGCACCCGCCACTCATCCAAAGCACCCGCCCAGCCAGAACCACCGCCACGTGAGGAGGGGGTTTGTTACCGTGTGTCACCCCAGTAGTTGGTGATTACATGAGGAGGAGGTTTGTTACAGTGTGTCACCCCAAGGTGTCACCCCAAAGTGGGGCATGTCAAAGGGCAGAGCCAATGGGCAGCGTCAAGGGGCGGCAAAATTAGCTTTTGCCTAGGGTGGCAAAAATCCTTGCACCAGCACTGTCTTCACTTCAAAAACAGTTCTCCAATCCGCTCCTTCCTCAACTTTGACTCAACTAAACGACCCCCAACTCTCCTGCCCGACTAATCCACCTCTGCCCTCACTCCATCTCTGCCTCTCCCCTCTGCCAGTCCCTTCACAGGATACCCGCTGCCCAACAAAATCAATCTAAAGTGTTTACCATGACATACAAGGTCGTCCACAACCTGCCCCCTCCATATACCTCTAACATGATCCCCTGATACCAGACCCCCCCATAATCTCCGATCCTCTCAAGACCCCTGCCTGTGATCTCCCCTCGTCTGCACCTCACCCAACCGTCTCTAAGACGTCTCTGGTGCTTTTTCCATAAACTGGAGCTCACTTCATGACCCATCTGGCTCTTACCCACCATCAAAACCTTCAAAAGCTAAAGAACCATCTCTTCAGAAAAGCCTATGACCTACAATATCTGCTGCCACTGCACTATGAATAGCTGCTTACCTAACCTCTCATAGACAGGGCCGGCTCTGCCTATAAGCAAAATAGGCAGCTGCCTAGAGCGCCCTCTTGATGGGGGGCACCGCTCTGCTTGACACAAGAAAGTTAGACAACCTGCATCTGAACCACTTGAACCACTGAACCACTGAGCCAGCAGTGTGAGGAGGAGGTTTGTTACAGTGTGTCACCCCAGTAGCAAGCTAATTACATGAGGAGGAGGGGGCTTGTTACAGTGTGTCACCCCAGTAGTAAGGTGGGGCAGGCCAATAGGCGGAGTCAAGGGGCGGCAAAATTAGCTTTTGCATAGGGTGGCAAAAATCCTTGCACCAACCCTGGTCATAGACGCCCAGCTGTCCCCCCACCTGTTGTTCCCCTCCCTTGTAGATCGTTAGCCCTTGTTGGAAGGTCCCTCTCTCCCTCTGTATCAGCCTGACATTTACTCTGTATCACATTCACTGTACTGTGTTTAGTATTTTAACCCTTATCATATGTATAGCAATATAAAAACAATAGACAGGAGCTGGCTATTGACATAAATGGAAAACGTTACTGGGCATGCTCTATGAACTTTGAAAAAAATGGTCTAGGAGGCGCTGCTTTCGTAATGGACAAGAAAGGACCAGGGCTAGCACAGGACAACATATATTTATTTTGCACAATAAGGACAACGCGTTTCGGCACTGGCTCGTGCCTTCCTCATGTCCGACAATGTATCTTAAACAAATGAAAACAATAGTAGTATAACATTCTATCGCATGATGTGAGACAGTATATATAAAAGATAGTACTGAGTAGTAAAAAACGACTTAGCTGTACCAAATATTAAAATTGACTCCCACAGAATAAAAGTTAAGGGTCTGTTTAGATATTCATCTATTTGGCTAATTAAAATTTGTCTATGGGTGTATCTAATGAACAAAGAGTAATATGGAAAATCATGGAATAAGGATGCAAAAAGATAAACACTAAGGGGAGATTTATCAAAACCTGTCTAGAGGAGAAGGTGCTGAGTTGCCCATAGCAACCAATCAGATCGATTCTTTCATTTTTAAAAAGGCCTCTGAAAAATGAAAGTAGTGATCTGATTGGTTGCTATGGGCAACTCAGCAACTTTTCCTCTGGACAGGTTTTAATAAATCTCCCCCGAAGTGTATGAAGGATGGGGAGGGGGAGGCCGAGCTCCTATTATTTCTATCTACTGGTGTCACCTCTCACTGCAACACAAAAAATCTTACTAAATATATTTAACATATAAATTTAAAGGGGTACACTGCCCGTAGACATCTTATCCCCTATCCAAAGGGAACCCCCACGATCTCTCCTGCAGCACCCCCTGTCATCTGGTGCACGTAGTGAGCTTCGCTCCGTGCCTGATGACTGGCGATGCAGGGGCCGGAGCATCATGACTTCATGCCCCACCCCTCAATGCAAGTCTTTGGGAGGGGGGTGGGGGTAACAGCTGCCATGCCCCTCCCATAGACTTGCATTGAGGGAGTGGGGCTTGATGTCACGAGGGGGCGGGGTCATGACGTCATGATACTCCGGCCCCTGTATCGCCCGTCATCAGGCACGGAGCGAACTTCGCTCGTGCAGCAGATGACAGGGAGTGCTGCAGGAGTGATCGCGGGGGTTTCCAGCGGTAAAATGTCTAGGGGCAGAGTATCCCTTTAATTTAAACAAGTAATTTTCTGATGACTTCTCCCTTTTAAGCTAAAATTATGTGTCAACTTCTTGGTGCAAGTCTTTGCATGCAAGCCTTCAGCCCTTTGAGTCACACCCCTTACTTATAAGCCACACCCCAGATTAGTAATCAACACCTCTTACTCTCAAGCCACACCCCTTGTCAGGGGAGGAGCAAAAGTGTCTAAAAATTATTTAACAGCACACTTGTGCCCACAAGGCACTATAGCCTCTTGTATCCCTTACCCCGTAAAACTTAGCATCTACAAGAGGGCTGTGGGCACAAGTGTGTTGTTGAGTATTGTTGGTGCCCTCCCCTACCTCAGGGCTAATTTGTAGTGTTGATCTAAAAAGTATCTAAAACACATAATAAATGTAATACAAAACATATACCCCAGTTATTAGTCACAAATTGTACAATAGTATATCCGCCCCATAATGGCTGTCTCTCAGGGGTTACTTTCATTCTCCTATAGTTACAGTCATCCCTCATAATTAATGAATCTCAAGGTGGCATGCCCATTATAAAACAGGGTTCCCCAAACCAAACATCCCTCTTTAAAGGGGATGTCTGGGAATAAAAAAACAATGCAAAAACAGTGCCACCTCTCTCCTCAGGTTGTGCATGGTATTACAACTTAGTTCCTTTCACTTCAATAGAAGTTAGCTGCAATACTCCACCCGACTTAAAGACAGATGTAGTGCTGTCAACCTTTTATGTCAAACATTTTCTTACTATTTTATTGTAACCCCTTTTTCAACATTTTATTGTAACCTTTTTCTTTCTATTTTATTGTAACCTTTTTCTTACTATTTATTATAACCCTTTTCTTATTTTTTTATTGTAAGCAATTTTTTTTATTATTTTATTGTAACCTTTTTCTTATATTTTTTTTATTGAAACACTTTTCTTATTATTTTATTATAAAATTTTTCTTACTATATCATAACCAATTTCATACTATTTTATTGTAACCTTTTTCTTATTTTTTTTTATTGTAACTGTTTTTCACTATTTTTTGTAATCTTTTTAAAATTATTTTATTGTAACCTTTTTCTTATTTTTTTATTGTAACTTTTTCATAATTTTATCAAAAACTTTTTCTTACTATTTTATTGTAACCTTTTTCTTATGTTTTTTCTTTTTTTGTAACCTTTTTCTTACTATTTTACTTTAACCTTTTTCCTATTATTTTATTGTAACCTTTTTCTTATTTTTTTATCGTAACCCTTTTCTTATTTTTTTCATTGTAACCTTTATTTTATTATTTTATCGTAACCCTTTTCTTATTATTTTATTGTAACCTTTTTCTTATTATTTTACTGTAACCTTTTTCTTATTTTTTTATCGTAACCTTTTTCTTATTTTTTTTATTGTAACCTTTATCTTATTACTTTATTGTAACCTTTTTCTTATTATTTTATTGTAACCTTTATCTTATTACTTTATCGTAACCTTTTTCTTATTTTTTTTATTGTAACCTTTATCTTATTACTTTATTGTAACCTTTTTCTTATTATTTTATTGTGACCTTTTTCTTATTTTTTTATTGTAACCTTTTAAAAAAATGTTTTTATTGTAACCTTTTTCTTATTTTTTTATTGTAACCTTTTTCTTATTTTTTTATTGTAACCTTTATCTTATTACTTTATTGTAACATTTTTCTTATTATTGTATTGTGCCCTTTTTCTTATTTTTTTATTGTAACCTTTTTCTCCTTCTTCCCATCGCTCAATCCACATGAACGTCTGATTTTTTTATTTTCTCACCTTGTGTTTAATAAGGACGAGGTTATCCGGGTGAGCATTACCTGCGCTCATTACGAAAACCACTTATACGGCGAGTGCGTGCGGCCAAGCGCTCTCAATTTGTCGCGGTATTCACTGAAATCAGTTAGTCCCTTAAAACTGAAAACGCTCAGTAAATGCGCTCATTTGCATAATCTTTATCTAATTAAACATTCAGTCTGCCATGAAAGAAACTAATTATTTCTTTCTTTGACAGAGACAAATGCGGCAAATGAGGCAGAAAGTCTTTGAAATGAAACTTTTTTTTTCCCCCGCAGACTCTCTTCTGGCCCCTTTGGGTATAATAACGGGGGCGCCGCATCTTTTATGATCTCCGGCATCGGAGCCATTGTTACACAAGGTGGGTATGAAAGATAACGCTGGAGAAACGGACCGGTGAGTTCACAGGAGGCCCCACTGAGATTCTGGCTTTATAGCGGATAAATACATTAGATGATACATTAAATGCCCTTACTTTAGGGCAGTGTTACCCATCCAGGGTGCCTCCAGCTGTTGCAAAACTACAACTCCCAGCATGCCCGGACAGCCAACGGCTGTCCGGGCATGCTGAGAGTTGTGGTTTTGCAACAGCTGGAAGCACCCTGGTTGGGAAACGCTGCTCTAGGAGATAATGTATTCACAGGGAATGATCGGATCCTTCTATTATCAATCTGGGACCTCTCTGTTCCTTGCAAGATGCAGCCCTGTCCCCACTCACATCATCATGGTTAAAGGGGTACTCTGCTGGAAAACATTTTTTTGTAATCAACTGGTGCCAGAAAGTTAAACAGATTTATTAGTTACTTCTATTTAAAAATCTTAATCCTTCCAGTACTTATCAGCTGCTATATACTCAACAGGAAGTTCTTTTCTTTTTTGAATTTCTTTTCTGTCTGACCACAGTGCTCTCTGCTGATACCTCAGTCCATTTTAGGAACTGTCCAGAGCAGGAGCAAATCCCCACAGCAAACCTCTCCTGCTCTGGACAGTTCCTGACATGGACAGAGGTGTCAGCAAAGAGCACTGTGGTCAGACTGGAAAGAAATTCAAAAAGAAAAGAACTTCCTGTGAAGCATACAGCAGCTAAGTACTGTAAGGATTAACATTTTTAAATAGAAGTAATTTACAAATCTGTTTATCTTTCTGGCACCAGTTGATATATATATAAAAAAAAAAGGGTTTCCAGCGGAGTACCCCTTTAACATTAGCTGCTGAAATGCTCTGTTCTGCTGTTGGGCCCTGGTTCTGACCGCTTTTCCCACCATATTGTTGTGGTGGGAACATCATTATATCAGGTGCCACCACATACACAGCGTCATCCTCCATAAGATCACATAGGTATAGACAGATCACCAACTTCTACACAATTCCCCCTCTGAAATACTCTGTGCTGCTGGAAGACCCTGCTCATCCTCTGTCCTATCAATGGCACAATAAAAGGGGTACTCCGGTGGAAAATACTAAATTTTCAAATATACCGGTGGCAGAAACGTATGCAGATTTTAAAATGACTCCAATATAAAAATCATAATCCTTCCAGTACTTATCAGCTGCTGTATATTACAGAGGAAGTTGTGTAGTCCTTTCCAGTCTGACCACAGTGACCTCTGCGGATCCGTTACGTGTGACCCTACCCTAACAGTGATCTTCTTAGTGCTGCCTCTCAGTAGCGCTCATTTTATACTTAATGCCCCTTTTAGTGCCTCTTACTGTGTAATAATGCCCACCTTCGTGCCCCTTATTGTACTACAGATCACGGCGCAAAAAAATGCAAAGTTTGCCAGAGTTATGGCAAAAATCTGAATTAGCTGCATCCTCAAGGGGTTAAAATCTTAATTCAGCCCCCACAATATCTGTCAGTGGTTCCACACTGGTTACAGCAATATATGGGCTGTAATTGAATATTTAATACCCCCCCCCCACCTTATACTTTCCCCTATTACCTTATTACCTTCTTTTTTATCCATTGCACAGAACCCATACACACACAGCACAGACTTACTATGGATCTTCCAGGACCTGCAATTACATTATCAGGAGTCCTAGCCTATAGAATTCATTGCAGGTCCTAGAAGGGCCCTAGTAAGTCTATTAGTGCTGTCAATGGGCTGTCTGCTGACTTTTGGATGCGGGCCCTGGGCAACTGCCCGGGTTGCCCTGCCCTAACGCCGGCCCTGCTTCAACCCTTCTGCTACACAAGCTTTGGAGTGTGTTGCTGAGGTGGTGGAGGTGGAATCAGAGGCCGAGCGTAGCACAAGTGGGACTGGTGGTGGTAGGTGTGTTGGTAATACTGTAAGGTGTCATGGTGGCTATGCTGGGGGGGGAAGCAAGGAACCCAAGAAGTTCCTGCAGAGAGGGGTGACGTGGACAAAAACTATGTTGTCTGTGCAAACAGAAAGTAAGCCGTGGCCTGGGTTCGAGTGTAGACACTGTCTCTACGTAAACATATGGAGCGTCACCACAAGACCGCGTGGAAACATGTGAGGAAAACGCTACTGAGGCTGCTGCTGCTACTAATGATCCTCCAGATCTCTCCCAACTGTCTGACAGCCAGGCCTCGTCCGCAGGCAGCATATTTTCGGGGTTTGCCTTATTATCAGTGTTGTGTCCTCCTCCTACTCGATCATGTCAGTTGTCCATTGGGGAATCCATTTTTTAACCTATTACTTCCAGCCAGGACTGAGACACCTGGCTGGGGCCAACTGGTCCAAAAAATAGTTTTGTCCCAGGTGCTAGATCTTGCTGTCAAGCATTCCTGGACCGTACTTGTGCCTGGTCTCAGTGTGATTCACACATCTGTTACTTGCAGCAAGGCCTCGTCCTCCTGGCTGGCAAAATTGCCAAAAATCTTTTTTGAACCTGTTACTTTTAGCCAGGCCCTGGCCCTGCTTTGGCAAAATTCAAAAAGAAACAAATTTTCTTCCTGTTTGGGTCACCTGACAAAAAATACACTGCAATCTGTGACCAGTAGTATTGAGCACGAACATTCGTAATGCAAATTTTTATCGCGAATATTGGCACTTAGCGATTTCACCAATATTTAGAAGATAGTGCTAGATATTCGTAATGACAAATGTTTTATTTAATTTTTTTTAGTTTTTTTTCACATGTGAATTTTTTCATGGAGAAAAAAGAGAACTAACATAGCGACTATGCGAAATTCGTGAACATAGGACGAATAATCGCCAAAATATTTGCGAAATATCGCAAATTCGAATATGGCCCCTGCTGCTCATCACTAGTGACCAGTAAACAAATCAGCCAGTTATGTATTCTATGGAGACATCAGTTATATGTAGAGATAACCAGATATCAATGTGTCTCAGAGTAATATTAAATCCTGTGACGGCCGTCACACCCCCTCCCATAGACATGAATGGAGGGGGCGTGGCATGACATCACATCCCCAGTCCCGGAAACCCGGAGGTTTCCGAAACTGGAGAGTCAGCACCTACATAGAATGCGGGTGCTGCAGGGAGATCGCGGGGGGTCTCAGCAGCGGGCCCCCCGCGATCAGACATCTTATCCCCTATCCTTTGGATAGGGGATAAAATGTTTTAGCCCTGAATACCCCTTTAAAGTTACTGAAAGTCTATTTCTGCGGATTGGGGCTGAGACGTTGTTGTAATCAAAAGAACATAAATCCTGCGTCTGCGTCAGCGAGGGAATCCGATGCCGACATTACGATGACATATTTTGCAAAACAACATCAATCTGTAAGTTAGGATTTCGGAGGATTTTTCACATATTATTTCCTCTCTCACCGGTGACATCATCTGTTATATTCCGGGAGGCCAATTATAGAATATACAACAATGGAAAAAACATTGTATATACACAATGCACATATACTTGTGCATTGTGTATATACAACGTTTTTTCCATTGTTGCATCTGTTCTGGGTCTATGTCTTTTCGGACTCCCCCTTTAGAATATTGTTCCCCAAGCTGTGGTCTTCCATCTGTACAAACTCCCAACATGCATTAATATCCGTAGTACAGTAGTTAGGGATTACCGAATCTGATGAATCCGAATTCTTTACGAATTTCAAGAAAAATTTGCTTTGCAACATATGTGAATATCGCTACGATTCGATCGCACAAATCGCTTCATTAAACTTCATTTAGTGTGGTCCAGACTCCAGGGCATCTAAGATGGCGGCTCCACATGTCAGGACATGGGGCAAGAAATGCTGGGAAGGCGGGAACAAGGGTCGACGGGATGAATCACATGCAGCCTATCAGCAGCCAGTCACCCCTTTGATGTCACAGCACTATATAATCGGCAGCCATATTGCGGCCACCCACATCAGCGTTCTATTGCAGAGAGAGAGGGACAGAGAGCAGTGTGTGTTGCACAGAAAAGCTTTTTTACTGCAGCGATTCACCTCAAGCCTAAATCCAGCCTAAAAGCACTGGTAGGGAAGGGAGGGAGATTGAGAGAGAATGCAATTTTGGGTGTAGTACACAGCGACTGTGTGCTGAAGCACTGGTGTGTACAACAACTGAAAAGCTAATAGTAGCCAGCCAGTTAGGGTGAGCAGAGCACTAAAAGCCACAATCATCTGCTATTAGTGCCTAATACTGGATGAGTAGTGGGGCGTATTGTCCTCTATTAAGTATAACCTATGCGTACATAGGTGGTGTAGCAATTTTTTCCTGTTAAAGTCATAAGGGCCTAGTTACTGTGAAAGGCCAGCCAAAAGTACACACCTGCTGGTGTTGTAGACAAATACTGTTTTAAGCGTAGTGGAGCACATTGTACTCCCCTCATAAGCATACCACATACGTACATTTATGTGCTGTACCATTTTGTTCCTGTTAAAGTCTTAAGGGCCTAGTTACTGTGAAAGGCCAGCCAAAAGTACGCACCTGTTGGTGTTGTAGACAAATACTGTTTTAAGCGTACTGGAGAGCATTGTACTCCCCTTATAAGTGCATACAATGTACGTACCTCTAAGTGGTGTACCATTTTAATCCTGTTAAAGTCCTAAGGGCCTAGTTACTGTTAAAGGCCTGCCAAAAGTACACACCTGATGGTGTTGAATACAAATACTGTTTTAAGCGTAGTGGAGCGTATTGTACTCCCCTGGCAGAGAAGTGCCAGGACATGCACAGAGGAGAGGCCTAAATTCATCAGGCAGAGGTCGCAACAGACTAGGGGCGAATGGCAGCAAGAGTCGCAGTGAGAGGCCTGAGCTCCCGGTATCAGCTAGCGGTCGTGTCTCGACCAGTAACCCATCTGCCATCATCGATTGGTTAACACGGTCATCCACTTCATCACAAGTGACATCTGACACCCCCAGTCAACAGTGACACCCCCACATCTGACACCCCCACATCTGACACCCCCAGTCGGTTGGTTCCTCAGACACAACCTTCAGTTGGCATGGCACGGGAGCAGTCCCTGTCCTCCCATGGCCTCTGTCCTATGCTGTTCCCTCCCCCACAGCAGTATCTTATGCTGTGGGTTCAGCTCCACTATTTAGTGAGGACGATCTACTAGAGGACAGTCAGCAGCTACTGCCCAGCCAAGAAGTGGAGGGGACATCCGCCGCTTCCTCCGCCAGGCGGGCAAGTAGTGATGAGGAGAGTGACGTGGGAGGCGGTGTTGCCAGGGTTCAAGGTCCTGAAGCAGGCACTGTTGAGGAACCTGAGGAAGACATCAGTGACGTGCAGACACAACTCGATGATGATGAAGCTGATAGCAATTGGGAGCCGGGTGCAGAAGGGGCTTCATCATCATCAGGAGAAGAGGGCTGCAGGTTGCCCATGAGGCAGCAGCTGAGCCAGCAAGGTGGTAGCATGGTTGGCAGTAAGCATGGTGGCAGAAGTGGAAAGTCTTAGTCAAACGTGCCCGGGGTAGACCACCTTCTTTGCGGCAGCCTACCTTCCCAGGGGTTTCTGGAGTCGACGGCAGTAGAAGTCAATCAGTGTGGACTTTTGTTGGGAAAATCAGCCACTTGGCGGTGTGGCAGTTTTTCATCAAGCATCCGGAGGAGGTTAACATGGCCACATGCAAGATGTGTCGGCAGAAGGTGAAGCGTGGCCAGGGTCCCAATGTTGGCACCACGGCCCTGCGTTAACATATGCAGCGTCACCATAAAGTGGCCTGGGAGAACCGTGGCTTCAATGTGGTAGTCCAGCCTGATGCATCACCCAGTGGCTCCTTTTTTCAGCCAGCCAAGGCTCCACCACCTCAGCGGAATGGAGCTGTGTGTCATACCCATTTTATTTTGCTCCAGATGCTCCTGCTCCTCTTACTTTGAGTAAATCATTCCGCCAGCAATCCATCGGCGAAGCCATGTCCAAGAGACAACAGTATGCGCCCACTCATCCAACGGCACAGAAGTTGAATGTGCTCCTGTCCAAGTTGCTGGTGCTGCAGTCCCTCCCTTTTCAAGTGGTGGACTCTGCACCTTTCAGAGAACTGATGGCTTGTGCCGAGCCGAGGTGGAGAGTCCCAAGCCATCATTTCTTTGCGAAAAAGGCAGGACCAGCCCTGCACAATTTTGTGGAACAGAAGGTGAGCCAGTCCTTGAGCCTGTCGATGTGTACCAAAGTGCCCGGCAGCGCTGACGTGTGGAGCTGTAACTACAGTCAGGGACAATACATGTCCTTTACGGCCCACTGGGTGAATGTGGTTCCTGCACAGCCACAACCCCAACTTGGATGGGTCACACCCCTTCCGCCTCCACGCTCTCAGGCCATTGGTCCTGTGACAGTGTGTGACTCCGCCTCTTTATCCTCCACCGTGTCCTCAGCCTCCACTGAATGGACAAGTCTCAGTGCCCCTCCAGCATACCATGTGTGCAGGGCATGGCGGTGTCACACTGTTCTTCACATGGTTTGCCTTGGCGAATGGAGTCACATAGGGGAGGAACTGCTAAAAGTCTTTCATCAAGAAATCGAATCATGGCTTACTCCACTAAAACTGGAAATGGGAACCATGGTGAGCGACAACGGGAATAACATCATGTCTGTGCTGCGACAAGGAAGCCTGAGACTTTCATGGCACACGTGTTCAATCTGGTTGTCAAGCGGTTCCTGAAGTGTTCCCCCCCATCTGCAAGACATCCTAACAATGGCAAGGAAACTTTGCATGCACTTCAGCCACTCATACACCGCAAAGCACACCCTCCTTGAGCTGCAGCGTCAGAACGGTATCCCCCAACATAGTCTAATTTGTGATGTTTCCACACGTTGGAATTCCACCCTCCATATGTTGGACCGAACATATGAACCAACTATACGAACAGAGAGAAGCCATCACTGATTTCTTGATGATCCAAGCAGATAGGGGGCTCTCCTGTGTAACTTTAATGTCAACTAGTGGCAGCTCATACGTGACACCTGTCGTTTGCTCAGGCCCTTTGAGGAAGCCTCCTTATTAGTCAGTTGCCAGGATTACAGGATGAACGACGTCATTCCACTGCTTCATTTCCTGCAACACGTGTTGGAAATGATGGCTGGTCAGGGCACTGGAGACGTTGCGACTACATCTCACGGCCACATGAGCCCTGTGGGGGCTGAAATGGAGGAGGGGCACAGTGGGGCACAGTTTAGGTTTCGCGAAATGGGCGGTTTTTCTAGTCATGTGACAGGTGAGGAGAAGCAGGAGCAGCCAGAGGAGCTAAAGGGTTATGAGGAAGACGAGACAGAGGACCCAGACACACCGTGGCAGTATGCAGTGGAGATGGAGGCAGGGAGTCTCTCCGAGTCACTTGCACAAATGGCACAATGCATTCTCAAGTGACCTCCGTTGTCACCATTTGGCAGCGTGATGACTTCTGGCTCTCCACTTTATTGGACCCTTGCTACCGGCCTTTTTTACACACACTGAGAGGGAGGACAAACTGACCTACTACAGAGACATCCTACATAGTCAGTTGGCCAATGCCTATCTGCGCCATTGTCCATCCTCTCGCAGGTCTGAATCGGGGGGCCCCCTGCGCTCACCTTCCACTGCCATGGCTGCTGGGGAGGGGTGGGGAGATAGGAGCAGTACCAGCTCCATCAGCAGTCTGAGCCTACAGTCGCTGATGAGTAGCTTTCTCCACCCGCATAGTAAAGCAACTCATCAGCAGCAGGTAGACCTGGAGCAGGACCTGAACCATCAGGTGGTGGCATACCTTGACATGACCATGTCAACACACCTTGTATTTGCTGGACTTCTGGGCAGCCAAACTTGATTTGTGGCTGCAACTAGCAGAGTTTGCCCTGGAAAAGCTGTCTTGCCAGACCAATAGTGTGCCATCAGAGCGGGTGTTTACTACGGCGGCGGCCATAGTCACCCCAAGGAGAACTTATCCATCCACGAAAAATGTGGAGAGACTGACCTTTGTGAAGATGAATCAGGAATGAATCAGCCAGGATTTCCACCCACCAATGCCAGATGCCATCGTGCCCACCAGATGCCATGGTGCCACACTAACACTTCACAAATATGGATAGTGCTAAACATATTTAAGGTGCTGCTCCCCAGTTACAGAAATTCATGCTCTGACTAAGGACCTGTAACGGTCCGAAACACGTCAGCTTCTGTCCTGATGCATGTTTGTGTCCGATGATCCTGTAATAAAGTACCTGTGTTTTACCGCATTCGGCGCTGGACATTCCTTTGTGAACTTGTTGATCCAGTCCGGGGACGCTGCCAGCTAGTCCGTGCACTAGTGCTGGGAACACGTGGAAGAGAGCTGTCCTCACACAGCAGTTACAGACATTCCTCCGCATCAGACCACAAGTAAGTATTGAGGATATGCATTAGCTAAAACTTAACTTTTCTTAGGATAAAATATATGTACCCAAACAAAAGCAAAGGTGTGCAAAAAACACCATGTGCCACCTACGTGCCACCAAGTATTAATGTGATGCAAAGACCTCTAAAAAGTGGAAGGGAACAACGTATGGTCCATTGTAACTGGTGGGGGTAAAAACTTCCCCTGTAAGGCCCTACTCTAGCATTATTAATTCCCTTCTTGGAAAGTGCCTCAAAAGGGCGGCCCCATATAAGAACCTCTCCCTATTTCCACCTACAAGCACTGCTATTTCCCAGGGTTTTTAGGTGGAAATAGGGAGAGTTTCTTGTGTGAGGCCGCCCTTTTTAGGGCGAGTAACACTTGCCAAGAAGGGAATTAATAGGGCAAGAGTAGGGCCTTACAGGGGAATTTTTTGCCCTCACCTGCTATAATGGACAATACATTGTTCCCTTCCACCTTTTCGAGGAAAGTGTTACTCGTCTTAAAAAGGGCGGCCCCACACAGGAACCTCTCCCTATTTTCACCTAAAAACTCTGGGAAACGGCAGTGTTTGTAGGTGGAAATAGGGAGAGGATCCAGTGTGGGGCCGCCCTTTTTAGGGCGAGTAACACTTGCCAAGAAGGGAATTAATAATGTGAGAGTAGGTCCTCACCGGGGAAGTTTTACCCCCACCGGTTACAATGGACCATACGTTGTTCCCTTCCACCTTTTAAAGGTCTTTGCATCACATCAATACTTGGTGGTGTAGGTGGCACATGGTTTTTCTTGCACACCTTTCCCTTTGTTTGATTTAAAAAACATTTTGGGTTCATAAATTTATCCTAAGCATATTATTAAAAGTTAAGTTTTACGTAATGCATATTCTCCATACTTACTTGTGCACACTAACACTTTTACAAAAGAGACCGTTTTCTTCTGCCTACCTGCCTCAGCTACTATTCTGATCCTGCCACTGCCTGATGCCACACATCTCATGCCAAGTTCTCCTTTTTTCACCCACCTTCATCACCGGGTATTGGTATTGCCACCCACCACCCCACTATGTCACCGGGTCACTTTCAGGACTCCTGATGCTGCTGAAGCCACCTCCAGGCTGTCTCATTCTGCCACCATATGTTCTCCTGATGCTGATGCCAGCTCAAGGCTGTCTCATACTGCCACCATATGTTCTCCTCATGCTGATGCCAGCTCCAGGCTGTCTCATACTGCCCCCATATGTTCTCTTCATGCTGATGCCAGTTCCAGGCTGTCTCATTCTGCCACCATATGTTCTCCTCATGCTGCTGCCAGCTCCAGGCTATCTCATACTGCCACCATATGTTCTCCTCATGCTGATGCCAGCTCCAGGCTGTCTCATTCTGCCACCATATGTTCTCCTCATGCTGCTGCCACCTCCAGGCTATCTCATTCTGCCTCCATATGTTCTCCTCATGCTGCTGTCACCTCCAGGCTGTGTCATTCAGCCACTATATGGTCTCCTCATGCTGCCGCCACCTCAGGGCTGTGTTATTCAGCCACTATATGGTCTCCTCTTGCTGCCGCCAACTCCAGGATGTGCCATTCAGCCACTATATGGTCTCCTCATGATTCCGCTACCTCCAGGCTGTGTCATTCAGCCACTATATGGTCTCCTCTTGCTGCCGCCAACTCCATGCTGTGTTATTCAACCACTATATGGTCTCCTCATGCTGCCGCCACCTCAGGGCTGTGTCATTCAGCCACTATATGGTCTCCTCTTGCTGCCGCCAACTCCAGGCTGTGCCATTAAGCCACTATATGGTCTCCTGATGATTCCGCCACCTCCAGGCTGTGCCATTCAGCCACTATATGGTCTCCTCATGCTGCCGCCAACTCCAGGCTGTGCCATTAAGCCACTATATGGTCTCCTCATGATTCCGCCACCTCCAGGCTGTGCCATTCAGCCACTATATGGTCTCCTCTTGCTGCCGCCAACTCCATGATGTGTCATTCAGCCACTATATGGTCTCCTCATGCTGCCGCCACCTCAGGGCTGTGTCACTCAGCCACTATATGGTCTCCTCTTGCTGCCGCCAACTCCAGGCTGTGCCATTCAGCCACTATATGGTCTCCTCATGATTCCGCCACCTCCAGCTGTGCCAATCAGCCACTATATGGTCTCCTCCTGCTGCCGCCAACTCCAGGCTGTTCCATTCAGCCACTATATGGTCTCCTCTTGCTGCCACCAACTTCAGGCTGTGCCATTCAGCCACTATATGGTCTCCCCATGATTCCGCCACCTCCAGGCTGTGCCATTCAGCCACTATATGGTCTCCTCATGCTTCCGCCACCTCCAGGCTGTGTCACTGTACCATGTGGTCTCCTCATGCTACTGGCACATTAAGTAAAACTTTTTAGGTTCATGTATTTTAAATCTTCAATTTAAATGTTAAGAAATATCTTTAATCTTTTCAATTGTGAGGCCCTATGGTCTCTTCAGGCTGTTGCCACCTCCAGGCGGGGTAATTCAGCCACTATATGGTCTCCTCATGCTGCCGCCACCTCCACACTGTGTCATTCAGGAACTATATGGTGTCCTCATACTGATGCCACCTCCAGGCTCTGTCATTGTGACGCTCTGCGGCAGTGATTCTAATAGCGATGCCTCTAATCTGCATGTCATACTGAATAACAGTATTATTTCACTACCCCAGCACACATCCTATGCATGTTACAACAAGGCAAAGTTTTCTACACCCCTATTGAGGCTCTCTGTAGGCCAGAAATAGCCGTTTTTAATAGAGATTCACCGCAAATAAATTCAGACCGAACCAAATTTTTTCGGAAAGTTCGGCGAATCGCCCAAATCGAATTTTTCAAAAATGTGATATTCTGTAACAGTATTATCCAAGCTTCGGAACTCAAGAGGTTGCAAAACTACACCTCCCAGCATGCCCGGACAGCTGTTGGTTGTCTGGGCATGCTGGGAGGTGTAGTTTTGAAACATCTGGAGGTTTACACTTTGAAGACCCAGGCTGTAGAACATTGTAGGAGTTCAGAATGTCCAGCAGGAAACAGGTAAATATTTTACAAGACATCTTACAAATACAATGAATAAATAAAGGACAAAGTGCAGGAGCAAAAACATGTAAAAAATTTTTTTTTTACTTATGAAGGGGTTGTCCCAGGAAGGTCACCATTATTTCCTCTCTGCACTATATGAGTGTCTGATCAATGGGGTCCGACTGTTGGGGTTCACACAGATCAGCAGAATCCTGTGTTCCTCTTGTTGAATGGAGCAGCGATCAGTCATGTCTGCTAACGCTGACGAGGAGACAAATGATGAGAAGATGAATGATGAGGAGACAAATGATGGGGAGCGAATGATGAGGAGTGAATGATGAGGAGGCAAATGATGAGGAGGGAATGATGAGGAGGGAATGATGAGGAGTGAATGATGAGAAGAATGATGAGGAAAAAAATTATGAGGAGCGAATGATGAAGAGATGAATGATGAGAAGAATGATGAGGAAAAAAATTATGAGGAGCGAATGATGAGAAGATGAATGATGAGGAGACAAATGATGAGAAGACGAATGATGAGGAGACAAATGATAAAGAGATGAATGATGAGGAGACGAATGATGAGGAGATGAATGATGAGGAGATGAATGATGAGGAGGCAAATGATGAGGAGAAAATGATGAGGAGCGGATGATGAGAAGATGAATGATGAGGAGACAAATGATAAAGAGACGAATGATGAAGAGATGTATGATGAGGAGCCGAATGATGAAGAGATTAATGATTAAGATACAAATGATGAGAAGATGAATGATGAATGCACAAACAAATGAAGGCCAGTTGACCCCTGAAGGAATAGAGTAGCGGCATGCATGTTCGATTAATGTTCCATTCACAAGACCCCCAATGATCCCAAGATTGAAGGCTAGTTGACCCCATAAAGGATTGGAGTAGCAGAATGCAGGCTCTTTTAGGTCATGTTCACACACCAGAATTTATAGCCAATACACTTCAATAGGATTCCCCCGGTCCCATTTATTCAGCAGAGTTTCAGCTGCAGGAATTATATTAAAGTGAATTGGCTATAAATTCATGCAAACATTTCGTGCAGAATCCCATGCTGAATTCCGTGCAGAAATTCTGCCGTGTGAACACCGCCTTAATGTTCCATTCATTTAGACTTGTAAACGTTTGTGACCACTGAACTTGGGTATGTGTGGTGGTCCTGTCCATTCACTGAGGAGGACAGCTGACCTCCATTAACATGATTGGTAGGGGTCCCATCGGTTGGACCTCCACTGATCAGCTAGTTATCCCTTATTCTGTGGATAGGAAACAAATTTAATCTTGAAATAATCCCTTTCAGAAGTTTCCCTTCAATGGAAAGTATTTTGGAAAGACGAGCTAGGAGGCGGCCAACTTGAGTTGGTCACCAGAATGGAAAAAGAAACATGTCGGAATTAGGTGACTATCCAAAAACGTGCTGCCTGTCTTAAAAGTACTCAGTCTAGACAGTGTTTCCCAACCAGCTGTTACAAAACTACAACTCCCAGTATGCTAGGAGTTGTAGTTTGCTGGAAGCAAACTGGTTTGAAAAAAACTGACCTAGACAGAACCTGCACTTACTATTCTCCGCTATGGAGGTGGAACTGATGAATCTGAACAGCACAGAAAAGTAACAAATTGTAAATATTTATCCTGGGGCAAATGCCCGCCTGGTCCAACCCTCATCACATCGAGCAACATTTTTTGATTGTTTTCAATTTTTAACCTCAACAAGGGAAGGCAGATGATGGAGCTTTTCTGATGAAGACACGGGACATGTCCACTCCTCAGTTCCTTCACCAGATCATTCAGGACCATGAACACTTTAGGGTCTATTCACACGGCAGAATTTCCGCTTGCGGAATTCCACCTCACATTAAGCCCATAGACTTCTATGGGCTTCCGCACTCCCATTCCCACTTCTGAATTACCGCTTGCTGAGTGATTGGGATGTCCCCTTTAAGGTATGAATCCAATCCAATGGTTAAAATGTCACCAAATAAGGAAACATCAAAAATAATCATTTGGAATAAGTTTCTAAAAATAGACCTGGGAATATTTATATCGCGCAGAGAACAGAGATAAAAACAGCGCCGGCTGATTGACTCGCTAATGATACTTTGTAACGAGAAAACAAGTCGCTCAGATACAATATAATCAATTCCAATCACATGACGGCGAGAACAACAGGAGAAAAGCTATAGAGGGGCAGAACTATGGAGGGGCAAAGGTATAAAGGGGCAGAACTATAGAGGGGCAAAGGTATAAAGGGGCAAAGGTATAAAGGGGCAGAACTATAGAGGGGCAAAGGTATAAAGGGGCAAAGGTATAAAGGGGCAGAACTATAGAGGGGCAAAGGTATAAAGGGGCAAAGGTATAAAGGGGCAGAACTATAGAGGGGCAAAGGTATAAAGGGGCAGAACTATACAGGGGCAAAGGTATAAAGGGGCAGAACTATAGAGGGAAAGGACTATAGAGGGGCAAAGGTATAAAGGGGCAGAACTATAGAGGGGCAAAGGTATAAAGGGGCAGAACTATACAGGGGCAAAGGTATAAAGGGGCAGAACTATACAGGGGCAAAGGTATAAAGGGGCAGAACTATAGAGGGGCAAAGGTATAAAGGGGCAAAGGTATAAAGGGGCAGAACTATAGAGGGAAAGGACTATAGAGGGGCAAAGGTATAAAGGGGCAGAACTATAGAGGGGCAAAGGTATAAAGGGGCAGAACTATACAGGGGCAAAGGTATAAAGGGGCAGAACTATACAGGGGCAAAGGTATAAAGGGGCAGAACTATAGAGGGGCAAAGGTATAAAGGGGCAAAGGTATAAAGGGGCAGAACTATAGAGGGAAAGGACTATAGAGGGGCAAAGGTATAAAGGGGCAGAACTATAGAGGGGCAAAGGTATAAAGGGGCAGAACTATAGAGGGGCAAAGGTATAAAGGGGCAGAACTATAGAGGGGCAGAACTATAGAGGGGCAAAGGTATAAAGGGGCAGAACTATAGAGGGGCAGAACTATAGAGGGGCAGAACTATAGAGGGGCAAAGGTATAAAGGGGCAGAACTATAGAGGGGCAGAACTATAGAGGGGCAAAGGTATAAAGGGGCAGAACTATAGAGGGGCAGAACTATAGAGGGGCAGAACTATAGAGGGGCAAAGGTATAAAGGGGCAGAACTATAGAGGGGCAAAGGTATAAAGGGGCAGAACTATAGAGGGGCAGAACTATAGAGGGGCAGAACTATAGAGGGGCAAAGGTATAAAGGGGCAGAACTATAGAGGGGCAAAGGTATAAAGGGGCAATACTGTAGAGGGGCAGAACTATAGAGGGGCAGAACTATAGAGGGGCAGAACTATAGAGGGGCAAAGGTATAAAGGGGCAGAACTATAGAGGGGCAAAGGTATAAAGGGGCAGAACTATAGAGGGGCAGAACTATAGAGGGGAAGAACTATACAGGGGCAAAGGTATAAAGGGGCAAAGGTATAAAGGGGCAGAACTATAGAGGGGCAAAGGTATAAAGGGGCAATACTGTAGAGGGGCAGAACTATAGAGGGGCAAAGGTATAAAGGGGCAATACTGTAGAGGGGCAGAACTATAGAAGGGCAAAGGTATAAAGGGGCAATACTGTAGAGGGGCAGAACTATAGAGGGGCAAAGGTATAAAGGGGCAATACTGTAGAGGGGCAGAACTATAGAGGGGCAAAGGTATAAAGGGGCAGAACTATAGAGGGGCAAAGGTATAAAGGGGCAGAACTATAGAGGGGCAAAGGTATAAAGGGGCAGAACTATAGAGGGGCAAAGGTATAAAGGGGCAATACTGTAGAGGGGCAGAACTATAGAGGGGCAAAGGTATAAAGGGGCAATACTGTAGAGGGGCAGAACTATAGAGGGGCAAAGGTATAAAGGGGCAAAGGTATAAAGGGGCAGAACTATAGAGGGGCAAAGGTATAAAGGGGCAATACTGTAGAGGGGCAGAACTATAGAGGGGCAAATGTATAAATACTGTAATACTGTAGAGGGGCAGAACTTTAGAGGGGCAGAGCTATAGAGGGGCAGAACTATAGAGGGGCAAAGGTATAAAGGGGCAGAACTATAGAGGGGCAAAGGTATAAAGGGGCAATATTGTAGAGGGGCAGAACTATAGAGGGCCAAAAGTATAAAGGGGCAATACTGTAGAGGGGAAGAACTATAGAGGGGCAAAGGTATAAAGGGGCAAAGGTATAAAGGGGCAGAACTATAGAGGGGAAAAGGTATAAAGGGGCAATACTGTAGAGGGGCAGAACTATAGAGGGGCAAAGGTATAAAGGGGCAATACTGTAGAGGGGCAGAACTATAGAGGGGCAAAGGTATAAAGGGGCAGAACTATAGAGGGGCAGAACTATAGAGGGGCAAAGGTATAAAGGGGCAAAGGTATAAAGGGGCAGAACTATAGAGGGGCAGGACTATAGAGGGGCAGAACTATAGAGGGGCAGAACTATAGAGGGGCAGGACTATAGAGGGGCAGAACTATAGAGGGGCAGAACTATAGAGGGGCAGGACTATAGAGGGGCAGAACTATAGAGGGGCAAAGGTATAAAGGGGCAAAGGTATAAAGGGGCAGAACTATAGAGGGGCAAAGGTATAAAGGGGCAGAACTATAGAGGGGCAGAACTATAGAGGGGCAAAGGTATAAAGGGGCAAAGGTATAAAGGGGCAGAACTATAGAGGGGCAGGACTATAGAGGGGCAGAACTATAGAGGGGCAGAACTATAGAGGGGCAGAACTATAGAGGGGCAGAACTATAGAGGGGCTGAACTATAGAGGGGCTGAACTATAGAGGGGCAGGACTATAGAGGGGCAGAACTATAGAGGGGCAGAACTATAGAGGGGCTGAACTATAGAGGGGCAGAACTATAGAGGGGCAGAACTATAGAGGGGCAGAACTATAGAGGGGCTGAACTATAGAGGGGCAGGACTATAGAGGGGCAGAACTATAGAGGGGCAGAACTATAGAGGGGCAGAACTATAGAGAGGAAGAACTATAGAGGGGCAGAACTACAGAGAGGCAGAACTATAGAGGGGCAGAACTACAGAGAGGCAGAACTATAGAGGGGCAGAACTATAGAGGGGCAGAACTACAGAGAGCCAGAACTATAGAGGGGCAGAACTATAGAGGGGCAGAACTATAGAGGGGCAGAACTACAGAGAGGCAGAACTACAGAGAGGCAGAACTATAGAGGGGCAGAACTATAGAGGGGCAGAACTATAGAGGGGCAGAACTATAGAGTTTCACCTGGGCCCCTTATACCTTAATGGGCCTGAATACCACATAGACATGACTCTTATAAATGATACATGGTAGGTCGGAGCCCACTCCCCACTTTTCATATTCCAATAATAATGAGCATTTGGTAATCTGGTTCCTAATGCCGTATTTATTCTAGGGGAAGAGAATCTTTGGTAAATGTTGTCCTTATTTTTTCCTTCCCTGTGTCATATTGTTCACGCCAAGGTTAATACCACAGTCATAAAACGCTAAGTGAAGTGGAAATACTTTGTCAGACAAGCCGCTCCATTACATTTACTGACAGTCTTTGGCTCAGACAATTTCTTTTCAGATCATATTATAAAAAAAAAAAGAAAAAAACATAAGAAATCGCATTTCTCTTTGCCAGGTTTGTGAAATAGAATATTTTTGTTTTAAATGTGCACACACAAGCCTAAAATAACAAAAAACAAGCAAAGAAAATCTAATGAGAATTTAAATCTTGTGATGACACAAATGAGAAGACGTCTCCGGCCAAAACCTTTCCTTCTCCATAAAAAAATACATTTTCACAAAAAAGTTGGATTATTAAAAAAAATATCTATTTTTTGTATCAGTAAATACTTATGTTCCGCATAAAATAACCATTCTAGACAGGACCGATTCACGAGAGTAGAAAACTAAAATTGTTCCCCCGGAGCTCTTGCTTGTGTAGTAAAGATATTCACTCATTGTTGATAAGTAGCAGACGACAACGCTCCCTCAGAAACTTAAGAATCTGCCACCTGAAGCGAGATGCTCACATTGCCTCATGTTAGATTTAAAGGGGTACTCCTGTGGAAAGCTATATTTTTTTTAATCAACTGGTGCCATAAAGTTATACAGATTTGTAAATTACTTCTATTTAAAAATCTTAATCCTTCCAGTACTTATTAGCTGCTGTATGCTTCAGAGGAAGTTCTTTTCTTTTTGAATTTCTTTTCTGTCTGACCACAGTGCTCCCTGCTGACACCTCTGTTTATGTCAGGAACTGTCCAGAGTAAGAGCAAATCCCCATAGGAAACCTATCCTGCTCTGGACAGTTCCTGACATGGACAGAGGTGTCAGCAGAGAGCACTGTGGTCAGACAGAAAAGAACTACACAACTTCCTGTGGAGCATACAGCAGCTGATAAGTACTGGAAGGGTTAAGATTTTTAAATAGAAGTCATTAACAAATCTGTTTAACTTTCTGGCAACAGTGGATTTAAAATGTTTTACCCCTTTAAGACAAAAGCTCCTTTACTCAGAAACTGCCTTTGTGTTGTTCCTCTTTCGTTCCTCCTGGAAATGTATAAAAGTATTGACAACTCTGTGCCAAACAGATGCCCACATAGGTGGAAATTTATCAAAACCCGTCTAGAGAAAACGTTGCTGAGTTGCCCATAGCAACCAATCAGATCGCTTCTTCCATTTTTGAAAAGGCCTCTGAAAAATGAAAGCAGCGATCTGATTGGTTGCTATGGGCAACCCAGCAACTTTTCCTCTGGACGGGTTTTGATAAATCTCCCCCATAGTGTTCACGTGCTGCTGATAGTATCTGACCCCAACTAGGGAGCCTCCAGCTGTTGCAAAACCACAATTCTCAGCATTCCCGGACAGACTGTGGCAGAAGAGGCCAACTTAAAGGGGTACTCCGTTGCTCAGTGTTTGGAACAAACTGTTCCAAAGGCTGGAGCCGGCATTGTGAGTTCGTGACGTCATAGCCCTGCCCCCTCATGATGTCACACCCTGCCCCCTCAATGCAAGTCTATGGGAGGGGGCGTGACGGTCGTCACGCCCCCTCCCATAGACTTGCATTGAGGGGGCGGAGCGTGACATCATGAGGGGCGGGGCTATGACGTTACAAGCTCCTGGTTCCGGCTCTAAGCATTCGGAACATTTTGTTCCAAACACTCAGCAGCGGAGGACCCCTATAAAGACTTGTATTTACTGGTAACATTTTGGATTTTTCAGGCCTCTTATAGTACTTGTGGGTGTATAATGCAAGTGTTCCTCCAGTTGTGGAGTGTGTGTGTGTGTGGTTCGGAGAGCCCCCCCCCCCCCCCTCTGATGCGCAGATGCCGACTCTGTTTTCATCACATAGGAGGTCACGCTCTGAAGACACGTCGCCCTCGCTCCTCCAGATGTTTCGGGATGAAGCAAACAATAACATGGATTGGTCATTTAACAGGTGTAAGAGTCGCCTCTTAGGCTGGTTTTGTGTTTCTGTTCAATATCAGATCCAAAAATGGACAAAAAGAGGAAAATACCAAATGGGTAACCCAACAATTAGGGTCTGCAGACATTATGGAGGGTATTTACGAATAATGGCTGTGGTGTGTGTTTTTACTCCTTTTTTTTATGGGTGGCTTTTTAAAGGGGTGGAAACTTTTTTTTTCTTTTTAATCAACTGGTGCGAGAAAGTTAAACAGATTTGTAAATGACTTCTATTAAAAAATCTTTACCCTTCCAGTACTTTTTAGCAGTTGTATGCTACAGAGGAAATTATTTTCTTTTTTTTAATTTTTATTTATTTTTTGTCTTGTCCACAGTGCTCTCTGCTGACACCCGATGCCCGTGTCATGAACTGTCCAGAGCAGGAGAAAATCCTCATAGCAAACCTATGCTGCTCTGGACAGTTCCTGACAAGGACAGAGGTGTCAGCAGAGAGCACTGTGGACAAGATAAAAAAGAAATTCAAAAAGAAAATAATTTACTCTGTAGCATAAAGCTGCTAAAAAGTACTGGAAGGGTAAAGATTTTTTTGATAGAAGTAATTTACCAAATTTACAAAAAGGCACAAGTCGGGCTATAAATTTGGTGCAATTTCAGGAATGCGTGAGTATATCCTCCTTTCAGGTGATAGTTCCAGAAAGCTCTTTCAGAGGTGATTCCATGTGTGTTACTGCAGGGCAGTTTATTAGCTTTATTGTGAATGTCCTTTATTTTAACAATTCAGATAGAAGGTAGTGCGGCACTACGTGAGTGTACTGAACGTGGGATGACAGGTAGGAGTTGGTGTAGCTGTATTGCCTCAGGTGGTGCTCAGATTATACAAGCAAAGTTCATAATGTCCGTAAAAAGAAATTAAAAATCAGCACTCACCGATGTGGCTGCAGGGTCTTCTTTATTGAGATATACTCACATCAGGGGTACAGAAGAGAGGGGTGGTGGGGGGACAAGTGGTGGCTTAGCCACCACTTGTCCCCCCACCACCCCTCTCTTCTGTACCCCTGATGTGAGTATGTCTCAAAAACTAAGACCCTGCAGCCACATCGGTGAGTGCCGATTTTTCATTTCTTTTTACGGACATTATGTCCTTTATTTTACATTACAAATATCCAGACTTTTAAACATGTCCATCCTAACCATATTGAAAAAAAAAAAAAGAAAAAGCTAAGTTTTATTTTTTAGTTGTATTTTTGATAGGAAATAAGAAAAAAAAAATGATATATATATATATATATATATATACAGTATATATATATATATATATATATATATATATACAAAACATAAAGGATGACCGCAGCACTCAATAGTAGTGAAAAAATCAAAAAAGTGGCTTTATTCCAAAAGCAAACAGCAGCGACGTTTCGGTGTTCTCACAACACCATTCTCAAGCATTCTCATAAATTCCTGACCACTGCAAAAACCCGACTGAAAACACACATACAACAGCCAATCAAAGGAATGCGCATAAACGAAAAGGTGCAAAGAAAAGGGGCTTGATGACAAATTTTTTTGCGTCAAATTTAGACAGGAGAAAATCCCCATAGAAAACCTATCCTGCTCTGGACAGTTCCTGACAGGGACAGAGGTGGCAGCAGAGAGCACTGTGGTCAGACAGAAAATAACTTTAAAAAGAAAAGAACTTCCTGTGGAGCATACAGCAGCTAATAAGTACTGGAAGGATTAAGATTTGTAAATAGAAGAAATTTACAAATCTGTTTAACTTTCTGGCACCAGTTGATTAAAAAGTTGATTTAAAAATAAAATGTTTCCCACTGGAGTACCCCTGTAACACACAGACCCATTTGAGCAAATCGCGGCAAAATACAGTATTGTTAGTATAGCCCTAAAGCTGTCCGGGCTGCAGACAACCCATAGACAGCACTTATAGACTCACTATGGACCTTCTAGGACCTGCGATGAATCTTATAGGCTAGGACTTCTGATGATGTCATTGCAGGTCTTGGAGGGTCCATAGTAAGTCGGTGCTGTGTGTATGGGTTCTGTGCAATGGATAAAAAAGAAGGTAATAGGGGAAAGGATAGGGGGGGGGGGGGTATTAAATATTCAATTAAAGCACATATATAACTGTAACCAGTGTGGAACCACTGACAGATATTGTGGGGACTGAACCAAGATTTTAACCCCTTGAGGACACATGTAATTCTGATATTTGCCACAACTCTTATATTTTCCATCCACAGACCCATATAGTACGTGTTTTTTTGCACCATCTATTGTACTTTGTCATAAAACCTTTCATTCTGCCATAAATTGTACGGCACAACCCAAAAAATATTATTTTGTGGAGATATTGAATAGAAAAAATTCAGTTTTGCTAATTTTGGAGGATTATTTTCCATGCAGGGCACTTTATGGTAAAACGGACAGGTTCTCTTTATTCTGCAGGTCAATACGATTTAAATGATCCCCATATTATATGTTTTTCTATTATTAAACTCAGACTTTTTAACAAAATAGGTTTGTTTAAAATCCCCCTATTCTGACCCCTACAACTTTCAATTTTTTTTCATATACAGGGCTGCATTTTTTTTGTGCCGTGATCTGTAGTACAGTAAGGGGCACGAAGGTGGGCATTATTACACAGTAAGAGGCACAAAAGGGGCAATAAGAATAAAGTGAGCGCTATTACTGACAGGCAGCACTGAGAAGATCACTGTTATAGTATATGTGGGCGCTATTACTGACAGGCAGCACTGAGAAGATCACTGTTATAGTATATGTGGGCGCTATTACTGACAGGCAGCACTGAGAAGATCACTGTTATAGTATATGTCGGCGCTATTACTGACAGGCAGCACTGAGAAGATCACTGTTATAGTATTTGTGGGCATTATTACTGACAGGCAGCACTGAGAAGATCACTGTTATAGTATATGTGGGCGCTATTACTGACAGGCAGCACTGAGAAGATCACTGTTATAGTATATGTGGGCGCTATTACTGACAGGCAGCACTGAGAAGATCACTGTTATAGTATATGTGGGCACTATTACTGACAGGCAGCACTGAGAAGATCACTGTTATAGTATATGTGGGCGCTATTACTGACAGGCAGCACTGAGAAGATCACTGTTATAGTATATGTGGGCACTATTACTGACATGCAGCACTGAGAAGATCACTGTTATAGTATATGTGGGCACTATTACTGACAGGCAGCACTGAGAAGATCACTGTTATAGTATATGTGGGCGCTATTACTGACAGGCAGCACTGAGAAGATCACTGTTATAGTATATGTGGGCACTATTACTGACATGCAGCACTGAGAAGATCACTGTTATAGTATATGTGGGCGTTATTACTGACAGGCAGCACTGAGAAGATCACTGTTATAGTATATGTGGGCATTATTACTGACAAGCAGCACTGAGGAGATCACTGTTATAGTATATGTGGGCATTATTACTGACAGGCAGCACTGAGAAGATCACTGTTATAGTATATGTGGGCACTATTACTGACAGGCAGCACTGAGAAGATCACTGTTATAGTATATGTGGGCACTATTACTGACAGGCAGCACTGAGAAGATCACTGTTATAGTATATGTGGGGGGTATTACTGACAGGCAGCACTGAGAAGATCACTGTTATAGTATATGTGGGCGCTATTACTGACAGGCAGCACTGAGAAGATCACTGTTATAGTATATGTGGGCGCTATTACTGACAGGCAGCACTGAGAAGATCACTGTTATAGTATATGTGGGCGCTATTACTGACAGGCAGCACTGAGAAGATCACTGTTATAGTATATGTGGGCGCTATTACTGACAGGCAGCACTGAGAAGATCACTGTTATAGTATATGTGGGCACTATTACTGACAGGCAGCACTGAGAAGATCACTGTTATAGTATATGTGGGCGCTATTACTGACAGGCAGCACTGACAAGATCACTGTTATAGTATATGTGGGCGCTATTACTGACAGGCAGCACTGACAAGATCACTGTTATAGTATATGTGGGCACTATTACTGACAGGCAGCACTGAGAAGATCAGTGTTATAGTATATGTGGGCGCTATTACTTACAGGCAGCACTGAGAAGATCACTGTTATAGTATATGTGGGCGCTATTACTGACAGGCAGCACTGACAAGATCACTGTTATAGTATATGTGGGCGCTATTACTGACAGGCAGCACTGAGGAGATCACTATTATAGTATATGTGGGCACTATTACTGACAGGCAGCACTGACAAGATCACTGTTATAGTATATGTGGGCGCTATTACTGACAGGCAGCACTGAGGAGATCACTGTTATAGTATATGTGGGCACTATTACTGACAGGCAGCACTGACAAGATCACTGTTAGGGTAGGGTCACATGTAAAGTTTTCCTTATAACCTAATAGTTCATTATCTGCCCCCCAGTCTATTAAAACAACTTTGGTTGTCCGGGAATGCTGGGAGTTGTAGTTTTGCAATAGCTGGAGGCACCCTGGTTGGAAAACACTGGCCTGCGGAGTGTCCATACACGTGCATCACCACCCAAACCAACCAATGTCTTCCTCACTACAGTTTAATTAAACAGATAAGCAGCTGCCGGACTTCTCTGCTGCCACATATTAAAAAAAGTTTTCCTTATAACCTAATACTGTAGTTCATTATCTGCCCCCCCCAGTCTATTAAAACAACAAACTCCTCATACTCACCACCCTCCCCCGCCCCCGCTCCTCCAGCACCACAGCAGTCAGATCAACAGCTGGAGGTACAAAATGGGTCGGGTCATCGGCAGATCCGCAGCGTAAAATACGCTGCAGATCTGCCGGTGACCCGACCCATTTTGTACCTCCAGCTGTTGATCTGACTGCTGTGGTGCTGGAGGAGCGGGGGCGGGGGAGGTAGGTGAGTATGAGGAGTTTGTTGTTTTAATAGACTGGGGGGGGGGGGGGGCAGATAATGAACTACAGTATTAGGTTATAAGGAAAACTTTTTTTAATATGTGGCAGCAGAGAAGTCCGGCAGCTGCTTATCTGTTTAATTAAACTGTAGTGAGGAAGACATTGGTTGGTTTGGGTGGTGATGCACGTGTATGGACACTCCGCAGGCCAGTGTTTTCCAACCAGTGTGCCTCCAGCTATTGCAAAATTACAACTCCCAGCATTCCCGGACTAGTGTTGAGCGGCATAGGCCATATTCGAATTCGCGAATATTCGCGAATATATGGACGAATATTCGTCATATATTCGCTAAATTCGCATATTCGTAATATTTTCGTTTTATTTTCGCATATGCGAAAATTAACATGCGAAAATTAGCATATACAAAAGTTAGCATATGCACAAATTCGCACACCGGTCTCACACAGTAGTATTAGAGCCTTCTTTACACCGCACAAGCTGGAAGCAGAGAGGGATGATCACTGTGATGTGTAGTGAAAAAACAAACAAAACAAAAAAAACATTCGTAATTACGAATATATAGTGCTATATTCGCGAATATTCACGAATTCGCGAATATGCGATATTCGCGAATAAAATTCGCATTGCGAATATTCGCGAGCAACACTATCCCGGACAACCAAAGGCTGTCCATGCATGCTGGGAGTTGTAGGTTTGCAGGTACTAAGACAGGTTCTAAGTTTGTTGTTCCACCTGTATCGCTTATTTTAAATTCTCTTCCGTAAATGTCGTCCTTCACATTTCCTCTAAATATTTTCCTCTCTCCTTAGAACTTGGTGGAGTCCAACACTTACTAAATTCCTCCGAAGCGCATGACTTCCTAAACTTATTAACCTTCAATAAACCAAAATAAACAGTACAAAGGGAGCGTGCTCTCCACCCGACCTTCCCAGTAGTCGCCCACACATTGGGGTCCTTGCTCCAGGACCACACACTTGTCATCTCAGCAGGTTCCAGAACCCCCCCTTACATGTGGCCGAGGCATTCAGTGTTTCCCACAATAGTCCCTACATCTGTTTTTATCACGTTTGGAAATATGACGGCACCACAACTGATTCTCCTCCATAAATAATACCGTCCTGGACAACAGCAAATGGCCAGGAATTTGTCAGACACTTGTTTTCACAGATGTAGATGCACGGGTGGGATTCAGCAATGACTACAAGTCTGAACCCCCCCCCCCCCCATCTGGTAACACAGAAGATGCAGATGCTGTTTTGGGTTATTTTCATCTCCTACATGGGTGACAAAGCCTTATAGAAATTAAAGGGGTTATCCAGGAAAAAACTTTTTTTTTATATATCAACTGTCTCCAGAGAGTTAAACAGATTTGTATATTACTTCTATTAAAAAATCTTAATCCTTTCAGTACTTATGAGCTGCTGAAGTTGAGTTGTTCTCTGCTGTCTAAGTGCTCTCTGATAACACCTGTCTCGGTAACTGTCCAGAGTAGAAGCAAATCCCCATAGAAAACCTCTTCTACTCTGTGCAGTTCCCCGAGACAAGCAGAGATGTCACTGTGGTGTCCCGGTACCGTGTGGAATACCGTACCTTTTATGGTGGTCCCCAAAGTCAGAGTTACGTGGTTCCAGTAGCATCCTCCTGATGGAATAGCCCTTTGTCACCTCTTCCTTCTTCAATTTTGTGATGTTTATATGTATATTTAAAATGCATATTTAATTGTATATATAGTGTTGCAGGACCTTCGGTCATGTGACCAGTGTTAATTCTATTAGAGTATGTTAAAGGACCTTCCTAGGTCACATGGGTGGACACATGTCTAGATCATAATTCCATGTAAAGTGAATGACGGATGGTATGGACCAATGAGCTCAAGGCCGGGTTGGCCTGCACATATATGGGAGCTGCCAGCCAATCCTCGCTCTCTTGCGCTCTTGTTCCTGCACTGCAAAGCAAGCAGCACAGCTCTCTTGATTCCGGATTACCAGACCTCATGTATCCTTCAAGTCAAGCTTAGGCCTGAAGCCTGCCAGCCTCGGCCTGAATTCAACCGTGAGTTACAATACCAATCCCCGCTAAAGCTAGCATGACTGCTGGACCTATACTCAATCTTTTGTGTGTGTGTATACATTGCTGCAGTTACTGTGCAGTTAAAGAACATGGCGCTGGAGAATTCCAGCCTCATGCAGCATGCTGATGATAGGAGGCATCAAGGGTTAGCAGGGGGACCCCTCTATTTAAATGGGCTCTGTCAGATTCAAAAACTTTTTATACATTGGACATCTTGACAAAAAATTTACCTTTTTAATATACTTCATAAAAAAATGTTTTATCTCCTTTTCATAGAAATAATGGCTTATAAAAAAAGAGACCACTAGGAGTCCCCATACTATCCAGAACAGAATACTATCTGGCTGCCGCATCATTTTTGGCCTAGCTAAATCACAGGCTGGGATTAAATCCAGGAAGTGAGGGTGGGACTAGCACTCCTCTGTCCAATCAGACTGCAGCATGAACCTCAGAGAGGAGGGGTTACAGAGCAGCCTGCAGTGACTGAATGAAGAGACCAGGCACAGCACAGCAGACTCAGGGAGGAAGTGAATGCATGGGAGGAAGCCTTGGTTGCAAGAGTTAATAAACTGTGTGTGCACTATTAGCTTTTTAAAGGGGTACTCCAAAGGATAGGGGATAAGATATCTGATCATGGGGGTCCCGCCGCTGGTGACCCCCGCAATCTGAAGCCTCCCGACCACGGGGACACGGGGACAGTATCGTGACATCACGACTCCGCCCCTGTGTGACATCAAACCCCGCCCCCTCAATGCAGGTCTATGGGAGGGGCATGACGTAGACTTGCATTGGGGGGCGGGGAGTGATGTCACACGGGGGTGGAGTCGTTACTCCATCCCCGTGGTCGGGAGGCTTCAGACTTGGAGCCTCCAGCGCTGTGTGGAGCACACACACAGGTGGATGCTGCATGTGAGATTGCGGGGGTCCCCAGCGGCAGGACCCCCATGATCAGATATCTTATCCCCTTTCCTTTGGATAGGGGATAAGATTTCTTAGGGACAGAGTACCCCTTTAAGCAAGCCGCCAGAGTCAGAGAAAGTACAGCTTTAGTACAAGCTGCCCCGTGAACCATTAGTGTGTGAGGCATCGGGGGAACCGCCACATGTTGCAAGTGAAGGCATCATGTATTCTATGTGATCTCCACCGGTTAGACCATCACAAGCACATAGAGGTCACCCACAAAATCTCCCTCCTCCTGCCCCTCTCCTTCATGCCACCTTTAGTCAACTCCAGAAATCCTGGACCACAGTAGCTTCATTCACTAGTGTAAGCAAACACGGGAACAGTATTGGGTAACACAACGGCGCCATTACATGGAAACTGATGACACTTTCTGCCAACATTTGACACAAGAGATAAACAAAAGTGAATGGAGACCAAGGAAGTGAATAGAGACCAAGGAAGTGAATAGAGACCAAGGAAGCGAATAGAGACCAAGGAAGGGAATAGAGACCAAGGAAGGGAATAGAGACCAAGGAAGTGAATAGAGACCAAGGAAGCGAATAGAGACCAAGGAAGGGAATAGAGACCAAGGAAGTGAATGGAGACCAAGGAAGCGAATAGAGACCAAGGAAGTGAATGGAGACCAAGAAAGTGAATAGAGACCAAGGAAGCGAATAGAGACCAAGGAAGCGAATAGAGACCAAGGAAGGAAATAGAGACCAAGGAAGCGAATAGAGACCAAGGAAGGGAATAGAGACCAAGGAAGGGAATAGAGACCAAGGAAGTGAATGGAGACCAAGAAAGTGAAAAGAGACCAAGGAAGCGAATAGAGACCAAGGAAGCGAATAGAGACCAAGGAAGGAAATAGAGACCAAGGAAGTGAATAGAGACCAAGGAAGGAAATAGAGACCAAGGAAGTGAATGGAGACCAAGGAAGTGAATAGAGACCAAGGAAGTGAATAGAGACCAAGAAATTAATAGAGACCAAGGAAATGAATAGAGCCAGAGGAAGTGACTAGAGACCAATGAGGTGAATAGAGACCAAGGAAGTGAATGGAGACCAAGGAAATGAATAGAGACCAAGGGAGTGAATAGAAACCAAGAAAGTGAATGGAGACAAAAAAGGAATGGAGACCAAGGAAGTAAATAAAGATCAAGGAAGTGAATAGAGACCAAGGAAATTAATGGAGACCAAGGAAGTGAATGGAGACCAAGGAAGTGAATAGAGACCAAGGAAATGAATGGAGACCAAGGAAGTGAATAGAGACCAAGGAAATGAATGGAGACCAAGGAAATTAATAGAGACCAAGGAAATTAATAGAGCCAGAGGAAGTGACTAGAGACCAATTAGGTGAATGGAGACCAAGGAAATGAATAGAGACCAAGGGAGTGAATAGAAACCAAGGAAGTGAATGGAGACAAGAAAGGGAATGAAGACTAAGGAAGTGAATAGAGACCAAGGAAGTGAATAGAGACCAAGGCTTTCCACAAGGTTCTTCCATTCACTCCTGTGGTTGTGTAGCTGTAGAGGGGGAAACGTTGCATCCAAAAGACGTCCGACACATATCAAACATGTTCTTTGTCAGGGACTGACATATAAGCCAACATATACAAGCCAAATGAGTGTGTTGGCTTATAAGTCAGTAGCCATAGGAAGAAGCATGAAATGCATCGGCTACTGTATCTCCACTTCAGTGCTAGACCTAGGTTCAAGGCCCTGTGAGTATATTCAAGTCTAACCCGGTATTCCTTAACCAGGGGCACACTGGTTGGGAAACACTGGTCTTGGCCACCATCTTTCTTTCTGAGAACATTAGAACATCACTCACCCTCAGCTCAACCAATCAGATTTCTACAAGAACATGACCACAGTCGGGTGTCATCCATCATGGGCGGACTCTTTCGCTTATTTTGATATTTCCAAGCAGTATACTGCTGCTGTTACCTCTATGGGATCAGAATATAAAGGAGTTATACACTTCCCCTCCAGCTCTATCTGTATACTGCTGCTGTTACCTCTATGGGATCAGAATATAAAGTAGTTATACACTTCCCCTCCAGCTCTATCTGTATACTGCTGCTGTTACCTCTATGGGATCAGAATATAAAGTAGTTATACACTTCCCCTCCAGCTCTATATGTATACTGCTGCTGTTACCTCTATGGGATCAGAATATAAAGTAGTTATACACTTCCCCTCCAGCTCTATTTGTATACTGCTGCTGTTACCTCTATGGGATCAGAATATAAAGTAATTATACACTTCCCCTCCAGCTCTGTCTGTATACTGCTTCTGTTACCTCTATGGGATAAGAATATAAAGTAGTTCTACACTTTCCTCCAGCTCTATCTGTATACTGCTGCTGTTACATCTATGGGATCAGAATATAAAGTAGTTATACACTCCCCTCCAGCTCTATCTGTATACTGCTGCTGTTACATCTATGGGATCAGAATATAAAGTAGTTCTACACTCCCCTCCAGCTCTATCTGTATACTGCTGCTGTTACATCTATGGGATCAGAATATAAAGTAGTTATACACTTCCCTCCAACTCTATCTGTATACTGCTGCTGTTACCTCTATGAGATCAGAATATAAAGTAGTAATAGACTCCCTTCCAGCTCTATCTGTATACTGCTGCTGTTACCTCTATGGGATCAGAATATAAAGTAGTTCTACACTCCCCTCCAGCTCTGTCTGTATACTGCTTCTGTTACCTCTATGGGATCAGAATATAAAGTAGTTATACACTTCCCCTCCAGCTCTATCTGTATACTGCTGCTGTTACCTCTATGGGATCAGAATATAAAGTAGTTATACACTCCCCTCCAGCTCTATCTGTATACTGCTGCTGTTACCTCTATGGGATCAGAATATAAAGTAGTTATACACTCCCTCCAGCTCTATCTGTATACTGCTGCTGTTACCTCTATGGGATCATAATATAAAGTAGTTATACACTCCCTCCAGCTCTATCTGTATACTGCTTCTGTTACCTTTATGGGATCAGGATATATATTGGTTATACACCTCCCTTTCAGGTCAGACTTTAAAACTTCATAAAACATCCCGATTGTGATTCTAGGTCAAAACTCTTTCTCCTCATGGCAATACCTACCTAGAAAACCCATATCGAGTAAGAAAACACATCAAAACTACACATAAAGTTAAAGGGGTACTCCCGTGGAAAACTTTTTTTTTTTAAATCAACTGGTGCCAGAAAGTTAAACAGATTTGTAAATTACTTCTATTAAAAACATCTTAATCCTTCCAGTACTTTTTAGGGGCTGTATACTACAGAGGAAATGTTTATCTTTTTGGATTTCTCTGATGTCATGACCACAGTGCTCTCTGCTGACCTCTGCTGTCCATTTTAGTAACTGTCCAGAGCAGCATATGTTTGCTATGGGGATTTTCTCCTGTTCTCGTCAGTCCCTAAAATGAACAGCAGAGGTCAGCAGAGAGCACTGATCTCATGACATCAGAGAAATCCAAAAAGATAAACATTTCCTCTGTAGTATACAGCCCCTAAAAAGTACTGGAAGGGTTAAGATTTTTTTTTTAATAGAAGTAATTTACAAATCTGTTTAACTTTCTGGCACCAGTTGATTAAAAAAAAAAAAGTTTTCCACGGTAGTACCCCTTTAACATACACAAACCTTTTTTTGAGTCTAATGAGTTCACCTGGGTGATCTCCAGCACCTGCAGCCTAATATGAGGACCAGGTGCAGTGATCAAATGCCACACTCAACTCCTCTGCAAAGCCAGATGATTCATGGTTGATATAGGAAGGATTATTAAAGGGCACCTCTCATCAAAAAAACTTTTGATATATTATAGATTAATGTATGCAGAATAACTTCACAATTGCATGTTATTAAAAAATATGCTTCTTTCTAGTAAATTTTTCACTTTGAAGAAATGACCACTAGGGGTCTCCCTACCAGTCCTGGCAACAAGCATTTCAGACTCATGCTGGAGTCCTAAACACTACGAGCTGCCAGTCTGCTTTGTTCACAAAGGAGAACACTCAGCTTTGTTCACAGCCTGTTTGACTGTGAACAAAGCAGGCTGGCAGCTCTGAGTGTTTAGGACTCCAGCATGAGTCAGAAATGCTTGCTGACAGGACTGATCAGTAAAATACAATAGAAAGAAGCATATTTTTCATTAACATGCTATTGGAAAGTTATTCAACATTCATTCATCTAAAATATATCAAAAGTTTATTTGATGAGAGGTAACCCTTTAAGTTATTTCAGGGAATTGGATTTAGAAATGGCTCAAGACCCATATCAGCTAAAACAGGTAAGCACACGGCATACACAAGAACCTCTACATCAGTGGCCTCCAACCTGCGGACTTCCAGATGTTGCAAAACTACAACTCCCAGCATGCCCGGACAGCCGTTGGCTGTCCGGGCATGCTGGGAGTTGTAGTTTTGCAACATCTGGAGGTCCGCAGGTTGAAGACCACTGCTCTAATAATAGCCTATGCTGCACTATAACAGCCAAAAAAGCCTATGCTGCACTATAATAGCCAAAAAAGTCTATGCTCCACTATAACAGCCAAAAAAGCCTATGCTGCACTATAAAAGCCAAAAAAACCTATGCTGCACTATAATAGCCAAAAAAGCCTATGCTGCACTATAACAGCCAAAAAAGCCTATGCTGCACTATAATAGCCTATGCTGCACTATAACAGCCAAAAAAGCCTATGCTGCACTATAACAGCCAAAAAAGCCTATGCTGCACTATAACAGCCAAAAAAGCCTATGCTGCACTATAACAGCCAAAAAAGCCTATGCTGCACTATAACAGCCAAAAAAGCCTATGCTGCACTATAACAGCCAAAAAAGCCTATGCTGCACTATAACAGCCAAAAAACCCTATGCTGCACTATAAAAGCCAAAAAAGTCTATGCTGCACTATAACAGCCAAAAAAGCCTATGCTGCACTATAACAGCCAAAAAAGCCTATGCTGCACTATAACAGCCAAAAAAGTCTATGCTGCACTATAATAGCCAAAAAAGCCTATGCTGCACTATAATAGCCAAAAAAGCCTATGCTGCACTATAAAAGCCAAAAAAGCCTATGCTGCACTATAACAGCCAAAAAAGCCTATGCTGCACTATAATAGCCAAAAAAGCCTATGCTGCACTATAACAGCCAAAAAAGTCTATGCTGCACTATAATAGCCAAAAAAGCCTATGCTGCACTATAATAGCCAAAAAAGCCTATGCTGCACTATAACAGCCAAAAAAGTCTATGCTGCACTATAATAGCCAAAAAAGCCTATGCTGCACTATAACAGCCAAAAAAGTCTATGCTGCACTATAACAGCCAAAAAAGCCTATGCTGCACTATAACAGCCAAAAAAGCCTATGCTGCACTATAACAGCCAAAAAAGCCTATGCTGCACTATAATAGCCTATGCTGCACTATAAAAGCCAAAAAAGCCTATGCTGCACTATAAAAGCCAAAAAAAGCCTATGCTGCACTATAATAGCCTATGCTGCACTATAACAGCCAAAAAAGCCTATGCTGCACTATAACAGCCAAAAAAGCCTATGCTGCACTATAATAGCCTATGCTGCACTATAAAAGCCAAAAAAGTCTATGCTGCACTATAACAGCCAAAAAAGCCTATGCTGCACTGTAATAGCCTATGCTGCACTATAAAAGCCAAAAGTCTATGCTGCACTATAACAGCCAAAAAAGTCTATGCTGCACTATAATAGCCTATGCTGCACTATAACAGCCAAAAAAGCCTATGCTGCACTATCACAGCCAAAAAAGCCTATGCTGCACTATAACAGCCAAAAAAGCCTATGCTGCACTATAATAGCCTATGCTGCACTATAACAGCCAAAAAAACCTATGCTGCACTATAATAGCCTATGCTGCACTATAAAAGCCAAAAAAGCCTATGCTGCACTATAACAGCCAAAAAAGTCTATGCTGCACTATAACAGCCAAAAAAGTCTATGCTGCACTATAACAGCCAAAAAAGTCTATGCTGCACTATAACAGCCAAAAAAGCCTATGCTGCACTATAAAAGCAAAAAAAAAAAAAAGTAAATATTTTTCGGGAACATCTTGTTATTTTCCATATGTTAGACTGATGAGCAGATAATGGGGGTCCACATGTGCCCGCATTTTATATATATTAGCATGCAGGTATTCTACGGCCCTAAGATTTATAGATGTGTCGTTTTTTTATTACGTCACTAAATTAACTTCAGATCCATCTGGGTTTTGATGTCTTCCCCTCGCCGCGCTGTGTAATGGTAACCACACTCTCATTTGTCATCCTCTTCTTATTTTACACTCATCGGCTCCTGCGTGAGATTTATTTTTAGTAGCAAAAACTCCTCTTTATCTGCAGGAATTTGCTTGGGTCGGTGGATTTTTTTTATTTGTACATTTTACCAGGTCTGTAGAAAATATTCAGAGGGATCATGTAGAGTATGTATTACCTTAAAAGGGGTTATCAGGGATTTCTAAATACAAAGCTGCTTTTTCGTACACAAACAGCGCCACCCTAGTCTGCAGGCTATGTGTGGTATTGCAGGACAGACCCCTTCACTTCAATACAGCAGAGCCGCAATATCAGACACAACCCAAGGACAGGTGTAGAGTTGTTTTTGGAGGAAAATAACTCTATAGTTACACAATACTAAATGTAGCGCTGCGCACTTGTAACATAAACCTATACACTGCTCAAAAACATAAAGGGAACACAAAACAACACCATGTAACTCCAAGTCACTGACACTTGTGTGAGATCCCACTGTCCACTCAGGAAGAACACTGATTGACAATCAATTTCACATGGAACAGACAACAGGTGGAAATTATAGGCAATTAGCAAGACACCCCCAATAAAGGAGTGGTCCTGCAGGTGGTGATCACAGACCACTTCTCAGTTCCTATGCTTCCTGGCTGATGTTTTGGTCACTTTTGAATGCTGGCGGTGCTTTCACTCTAGTGGTAGCGTGAGACAGAGTCTACAACCCACACAAGTGGCTCAGGTAGTGCAGCTCATCCAGGATGGCACATCAATGCGAGCTGGGGCAAGAAGGTTTGCTGTGTCTGTCAGCGTAGTGTCCAGAGCATGGAGGCGCTACCAGGAGACAGGTCAGTACATCAGGAGACATGGAGGAGGCCGTAGGAGGGCAACAACCCAGCAGCAGGACGCTACCTCCGCCTTTGTGCAAGGAGGAGCAGGAGGAGCACTGCCAGAGCCCTGCAAAATGACCTCCAGCAGGACACAAATGGGCATGTGTCCACTCAAACGGTCAGAAACAGACTCCATGAGGGTGGTATGAGGGCCCGACGTCCACAGGTGGGGGTTGTGCTTACAGCCCAACACGGTGCAGGACGTTTGGCATTTACCAGAGAACACCAAGATTGGCAAATTCACCCCTGGTGCCCTCTGCTCTTCACAGATGAAAGCAGATTCACACTGAGCACATGTGACAGAAGGGACAGAGTCTGGAGACGCCGTGGAGAACGTTCTGCTGCCTGCAACATCCTCCAGCATGACCGGTTTGGCGGTTGGTCAGTAATGGCGTGGGGGGGGGGGTATTTCTTTGGGGGTCCACTTAGCCCTCCTCCATGTTCTTGCCAGAGCTAGCCTGACTGCCATTAGGTACCGAGATGAGATCCTCAGACCCCTTGTGAGACCATATGCTGGTGCGGTTGGCCCTGGTTCTTCCTAATACAAGACAATGCTAGACCTCATGTGGCTGGAGTGTGTCAGCAGTTCCTACAAGAGGAAGGCATTGATGCTATGGACTGGCCGCCCGTTCCCCTGAATCCGATTGAGCACATCTGGGACGTCTCGCTCCATCCACCACAGACTGTCCAGGAGTTGGCGGATGCTTTAGTCCAGGTCTGGGAGGACATCCCGCAGGAGACCATCCTCCACCTCATCAGGATCATGCCCAGGCGTTGTAGGGAGGTCATACGGGCATGTGGAGGCCACACACACTACTGAGCCTCATTGGGACTTGTATTAAGGACATTACATAAAGTTGGATCAGCCTGTAGTGGGGTTTTCCACTGTGATTTTGAGTGACTCCATATCCAGACCTCCAGGGGTTCATACATTTGATTTCCATTGATAATTTTTGTGTGATTTTGTTGTCAGCGCATTCAACTATGTAAAGACGAAAGTATTTCATACGATTAGTTCACTCAGATCTAGGATGTGTTATCTTAGTGTTAGTTTTTTGAGCAGTGTAGTATACAGACACTAATTGACCAAAAGTATGTGACCTCCTTTCTGATTATTGGGTTTATCAGTTTAAGCTGCTGCTATCTCTATGGGATCAGGATATATAGTAGTTATACTCCTTCCCTCCAGCTCTATCTGTATACTACCGCTATCTCTATGGGATCAGGATATATAGTAGTTATACTCCTTCCCTCCAGCTCTATCTGTATACTACCGCTATCTCTATGGGATCAGGATATATAGTAGTTATACTCCTTCCCTCCAGCTCTATCTGTATACTGCTGTTATCTCTATGGGATCAGGATATATAGTAGTTATACACCTCCCCTCCAGCTCTATCTGTATACTGCTTCTGCTATCTCTATGGGGTTAGGATATATAGTAGTTAAATACCTCAACTCCAGCTCCATCTGTTTACTGCTGCTGCTATGTCTATGAGATCATGATATATAGTAATTATACTCCACCCCTTTAACTCTATCTGTATACTGCTGCTATCTCTATGGGGTCAGGATACATAGTAGTTATACACATCCTCTCTAGTTCTATCTGTATACTGCTGCTGCTATCTCTATGGGATCAGTATATATAGTAATTATACACCTACCCTCTAGCTCTATCTGTATACTGCTGCTGCTAACTGTAATGTCTGTTTATCTATTTTTGCATTTTTTTTATTTTAGGCCCTGTTCATACCTTGTTTTTCATTCATTATATGTTTTCTGTGCTTTCCTTTCCAGATGTGGAAGAGTTAAGCCTTTCACCCATGTGCTAGTCGGATGTGGCTATATAACTCCAGCTCAGTCTGTATATTAGTTGCTGGTTATTGTACAATAATGCTACTATGTCTGCTTGAGCATTTACCTTGTATTTCTCTTATATTATTATTATTATTCGAGTTTTTAGCCATGGTTAATTAGTCTTGTTTAGTAGATTTTAGTCTGTGTTTCATTCGTTGGTTTTTAGGATTATATTTCCGTTCTGCTAGTCGCTGTTCACATTGAGTTTTCTTACATCCGTTTTCTGAGTTTTTGTAACAAGACATCCCTGTTACCTTATAATGGGACTCTGGGGAATTGAGATTTAGTACATGATATCTCTGTGCTCCATGGTGGATTCGGGGAGATTAAGTTCTAGTATCAAGATATTCCTGTGTTTTTTGGAGGTTTTCTGGGGATTGAGTTTTTATTCCTGTTTGCTCCTGGAGTCTTTGCAGACTCATCTGTTTCCCAGTCTTGTGTTCTGGAATGAATCTGTTTGTTAGTTATCTGTTTCTAGTGTGAACAGTGTTCTATATGTATATCCTGTTTGGTTGATCTAATCTTTGTCCTTTGTACTTGTATCTGTCTGTGAACAGTGTCCTATGTTCCTAATCAGTTTGCCTGTTTATATTCTGCTCTGTTAGTATTTTTATCCTGCCTGGTATCTTGTTGTCTGGTAGTTTTCAGTTTCTGTTTCTGGCCTGTGACCGACTATGTATATTATTTTTTTTATGCCCCTACACTTTAGCGCAGGCAGGAACCGGCTCCAAGTTGTTGATCCATCGCTTAGGATGGATGTTCAAGTAGGCAGGGAGAGTATTTTTAGGGTCAGTTTAGGGCTCACTCTCCCTCAGTATATATGACAGTTATACACCCCACCTCCAGCTCTATCTGTATACTGATGTTATCTCTATAGATCAGGATATATAGTAATTATTTACCTCCCCTCCAGCTCTATCTGTATACTGCTGCTATATCTATAGGATCAGGATATATAGTTGTTATACACCTCCCCTCCAGCTCTATCTGTATACTGGTGCTGCTATCTCTATAGTATGGGAATGTATAGTATTTTACACCTCACCTCCCCCTATGTGTATACTGCTGCTATCTGTATGTGAGCAGAATATACAGTACTTGTACAACTCCCCTGAGACTGTGTTCATATGTTGCATTTTGCATTTGTTTTATGTTTTTGTGTTATTTTTATGTTATTTCACCGTAATTGTGCTTCATTTTACAGCTTAAATGCAGAAAAAACTGTGAACAGACTCGCACCCTAAATAGATGACCAGGTGCAGTGATCAAATACCACACCCAATCTCTCAGACATGCCAGAGGAGTTATGGGAAATAGAGGCAGCATAAGCAGGGGATTTTGGTGATCTATTAACATTCAACATAGAGAACAACCAATACCTGCCACATCAGCTAATAAAGGTAAACACAAGGCATACACAAGAACCTCTATATTTTTCTCTAATAAAAGCCTATGCTGCACAAAAATAATAAATAAATAATAATAGTAATAAAAAATATTCTTCTTTAATGCAAAGTTAAAAGAGCCTTAGTCAAAAATGCGCAGAACATTCTATATCTGCAGCCGTCACCATCTTGCTCCGGCGGTTGCAGATTTTTCCATCCGTATTCGGAATAAATCTGCAATTAAATAGTTCATTAAGCTCCCGCTGAGACTAAAGTTTCCCTTCTGGAGATCACCTCCAGAATAACAATGGCGAATCCTTATCTCGGCGCTGCGAGAGGACAGAGGGGCAAATTAACTATTAACAAGCTCGACAAATTTCTGGGGTCATTTGCGGCAACATTACTGGGCCATTCCTTGTGACACGTGTACGTACTTTTAACATTTCGGACACGTTTGTGCCACGCTGAAAAAGGGGCGTGACCTTTGTCCCTGCAAGGAAGTTTACTGTATTCACAGAGCTACTTCACTGAGGGACACCACCACCGCCACCCGAGCTGGTCGAAGAGCACCCCTCATGCAACCCCCACCCCCCCCCTCGCACCACCTTGCCACTGTTAATGATGTGGCAACAGGACCGGGAGCACAGTGGCAATCCTGTGAGACCCCCCCCCCCCCCCCCCTATGTCTGTATTGTTCTGTTCTTGCATGGCATTATTATTCAGTATGGCGGTATTGTTATTCTCTCACAGTATGGCAGTAGTTTGGCGTCGGAGGCTTTATTGCTCCCGTGCCTAGCCCAGGATCCAGCGGTATACCTTTGGGTGTTTGTAGGCTAAACCACACCCTGGCGTCACGAACACAAAGGATTAATGCCATCTGCCCCCTGGAGGTAACAACATCTACCCTGCATCTCACACCCCGCCACCACAATCTCTATGGGAGGGGGCGTGTCGGCCGAGACATGAACGGAGGGGGCGTGGTGTCACGACACAAGGGGGCCTGGCTGTGACATCACCATCACCATCTCTATCTCTGGCTCCAAGCTGGAGCACCGGAGTACCCCTTTAAGACACTTTATATTTTGCGTCAGTCTTAACGCCCTGAGATATAAATATCCTATAATAAATTCATGAGCGCAGCGATAAATTATTAAGTCGCGTTGCAGGAGAGACGCCTTCTACCCAGTGATTTATTTTTCATGGCTTTTTTTTTTGTTTATTTTACAAGCTGGAAGTTTATTTTTATTTTTTTTTTTATTTCTTCTTTTTCTGAAATGAATTAAAATGATTTTCCAAACATTGTGGCCTTAGGGGTGTTAATAATTCACTACAAGACACTCAGTATTACAAGCAGCGACTGGCGGCGGTTATTTATTATGCGCAGGGTTTAGTTACTGGCGATGACTGCGGAGCTGGAGCAGAACCAACGCTCCCGACAACGCGAATTATAGAATTATAGGACTGTGGTCACAGATTAGGGAAGCACTTTGGGAAATGTTTTACAGCGCAGCACAGGCTATTATTAGAGAACAATGTGGAGGTTCTTGTGTATGACTGGTGCTTACCATTTAAAGGACACCTGCAGGAAAAAACGTCTTATCCCCTATCCACAGGATAGGGGATAAGTGTTTGATTGCGGGGGGGTCCGACCACTGGGACTCCCCGCGATTTCCCAAACGGGGTCCCGCATTGCTGCTCTATGTGAGCGGCTACTGCTCGTAGCTCTCCCATAGAACTGTATGGAGAGGGGGCGTGGAGGGGGCGTAAGCCCCCTCCACGCCCCCTCTCCATACAGTTCTATGGGAGAGGCAAGGAGGCACAAACGCTGCCCCCCCACCTCCCATAGAACTACATGGAGGAGGCGTTTCAGCCGCGACGTCACGCTGCCCCGTGCAGGAGATCACGGGGATCTCAATGTTCAAACACTTATCCCCTATCCTGTGTATAGGGGATAAGTTGTTTTTTTTTACTGCAGATTTCCTTTAAAGGGGTACTCCGGTGGAAAACTCTTTTTATTTATTTTTTTTTTTTTAATCGACTGGTGCCAGAAAGTTAAACAGATTTTTAAATTACTTCTATAAAAAAAAAATATCTTAATCCTTCCAGTACTTATTAGCTGCTGAATACTACAGAAGAAATTATTTTCTTTTAGGAACACAGAGCTCTCTGCTGACATCACGAGCACAGTGCTCTCTGCTGACCTCTGCTGTCCATTTTAGGAACTGTCCAGAGCAGCATATGTTTTCTATGGGGATGTTCTATTACTATGGACAGTTCCTAAAATGGACAGAGGTGTCAGCAGAGAGCACAGTAGTCGTGATGTCAGCAGAGAGCTCTGTGTTCCAAAAAAAAAAAAAAAGAATTTCCTCTGTAGTATTCAGCAGCTAATAAGTACTGGAAGGATTAAGATTTTTTTTTTAATAGAAGTCATGTACACAGATGCCGCTTCCGGGAGTACAGAGTAAGCGGCGCATCCACCGTACACTAACACGGGCGAAGGAGCAGGGAGGGGGGTTGTGAATATTGATGAGCCGGGTGATTACGTCAGCGTGCCCCAATGCCGCGGAGCTCCGCCCATGCCCCAAGGCCCTCATTAGCATAAATAGAAAAACCCGATTTGCTGCAGAACGGCTGGCCGAATCTGGACAATGTGAGAACCTTTTTAATCAGGATCACCCGCACTACAAGCCTGTGTGACAGGTTTAGTGCGGGTGATACTGCTGACAGATTTCCTTTAAAGGGGTACTCTGCCCATAGACATCTTATCCCTTATCCAAAGGATAGGGGATAAGATGTCTGATGGCAGGGGTCCCGCCGCTGGGACCCCCCTTGATCTCTGCCGCAGCACCCCAGTCATCCAGTGCACAGAGCAAACTGCCGGATGATGGACGACCACAGCCATCACCCCCATGACGGTACAAAAAGAAGGAAGCTCCAAGCTTCCGTGTCCCTGAACGCTGTGGTGCCGGCCCTGTTTTGGGGAAGAGTACCCCTTTAATGCTGCCCACATTTCCCATAAATCCTCTGGCCTTGCAGAGAGAGGGGGTGGAGTCTTATCACTGCTCACCTGGTCATCTTATTAGGCTGCTGGTCCCATAGGTGAACCGATTAGACTCACAAATGGGTTGAGGTCAGTTCACACCATGTACAGGCTTGATACTTTTTTAATATTCCCTGGGCATTTTTTAGAGAAATATTGAGGCAAAAGTAATTTAACCTATAATCACAATTGAGTTATTTATTTATTTTTTTTTTTTTACTAATGAAGATTTGAAGTCTTCAGTCAGTTGCATTCTGGCTGTTTCTGCTGAAATTTTCCAAAGTTGTGATAATTTTATCTTGATTTTCACAAATGCAGTCAAATTGCATAATTTCAAGAAAATGAAAGCGAAAACTGAAAAAAACCGCAATGTTTGAACACAGCCTTAGGGGAGGTATATAACTACTATACATACTGACCCCATAGAGATAGCAGCAGTATACAGATAGAGCTGGAGGGGAGGTATATAACTACTATACATACTGACCCCATAGAGATAGCAGCAGTATACAGATAGAGCTGGAACGGAGGTATATAACTACTATATATCCTGATCCCATAGAGATAGCAGCAGTATACAGATAGAGCTAGAGGGGAGGTTTATAACTACTATATATACTGATCCTATAGAGATAGCAGCAGTATGCAGATAGAGCTGGAGGAGAGGTGTATAAATACTATGTATACTGATCCTATAGAGATAGCAGCAGTATACAGATAGAGCTGGAATGGAGGTGTATAACTACTATATATCCTGATCCCTTAGAGATAGCAGCAGTATACAGATAGAGCTAGAGGGGAGGTTTATAACTACTATATATACTGATCCTATAGAGATAGCAGCAGTATGCAGATAGAGCTGGAGGAGAGGTGTATAAATACTATGTATACTGATCCTATAGAGATAGCAGCAGTATACAGATAGAGCTGGAGGGGAGATGTATAACTACTATATATCCTGATCCCATAGAGATAGCAGCAGTATACAGATAGAGCTGGAGGGGAGGTGTATAACTACTATATATCCTGATCCCATAGAGATAGCAGCAGTATACAGATAGAGCTGGAGGGGAGGTGTATTACTACTATATATCCTGATCCCATAGAGATAGCAGCAGTATACAGATAGAGCTGGAGGGGAGGTGTATAACTACTATATATTCTGATCCCATAGATATAGCAGCAGTATACAGATAGAGCTAGTAGGGGTAGGGAGGGATATATAAAGTTCATTTGTAGAGATCATTCATGTGACTCAACATGTGATTTAAAAAAATAAAATAAAAAACACCAATTTGAAACACATTGCATTTTTGGGGCGTTTTTTTTTTCTTTTTTCTTCCATTAAAGTCTAAAGAAGAGGGAAAAAAACACCAAGGTTTCCTGAAAATACTCCTTAGCCTCAGCATGCTGCAATTTTTGGAAAACCTTAAAAAAATTTACAAAAAAAGTCAAGTGGGTACAATGTTTATATCTCTCTTTTGACTCCCATTAACATGGCATTTTTTGGGGGCATTTTTTCTTTTTTTTCACAAAAACATCAAATGGAATCCAAGCCTTAGTGTTTCGCAGCCAGACATTTTTTTTTGTTTTTTTTTTTACTCCCATAGACTTCTACAGGAGGAAAAAAAAAAAAACGGCAAAAAAAATGCAATGTGTGCATGTATGTTTTTTTTTTTTTTTTTTTTATGGTCCCCCCTCCCCCACCCAATTCTGTTATAGAAATTCTCGAGTCACATGATGAAAGAATCACATGACCTGCCATAATTCACCCCAGCCCTCATATATTAAGAGTGGACCGGTATTTTCCCATAGTGTTTGCTATTGTATCTTGTATTTGGCGCAGTGTTTTTCATACATTTTTTACGCCTGCTCTGACCTGTCAGGTTTTCCAGAGTTCAAATCCACCACATTTTATGTGGAAACATTACTAAATTTGTAGGTTCCCCCCGAAAATATAGATTTTTTTTACACACGCCCCTTTTCTCTGACGGCCACGTCCCTTTTGCAGGTTTTCTGTGTAAAGTGGAGAGTTAGTAGGGTTTTTTTAAAATTGTTTTTTATCGGAAATTCTGGCGCACGACGCATTCAACATGAAGAAAAACGTACAAAATCTACTCTGAAAAGCCGTAATAAATTAGGCCAATTTTTTGTTTTGTTTTTTGGAAAAAAAAATGCATCTTGAAAATGAAAAATTAAGGGGGCAGCTTTCTTGCGTTTTATATTTTTTCCTGCCCAAAAAAACACCAAACAAAAGACGTGTGTGGTTGTTACACATGACATGAGGATCTAAAACGTGATACATTTCATTTAAAACAAAACACGGATGATACATTGTTTATTCTTACACTTTGAAGGAATCTTATCAATCTCACTACTGACCCCTACAGGCCGAAGAGGTGTGAAACCCATGGGTGCTTACCTGTTTGTTGCCTGCAGTGCACATTGTATGTATTGCCATAGTGCAGTGGTTTCCGACCTGCAGCCCCCCCCCCCCCGGCTGTTGCAAATACTACAACTCCCAGCATGCCCTGACAGACAGTGGCTGTTAAGGCATGCTGGGAGTTGTAGTTATGCAATGGGTGGAAAGCTGCAGGTTGGAGACCTTTTCTATAGGGTCGTGCCATCCAGATCTTAGTGCTGTGGTGCCCCAGTACAGGACTTGCACCCCTGTACCCTAGCTGCCCTGTCCGTCAGACTCCATACAGTGACCCCCCCCCCCCCTGTACTTGTGTTCTACCTACTCCCTTAAAGGGGTACTCCACTGGAAAACATTTTTTTTTTTAAATCAACTGGTGCCAGAAAGTTAAACAGATTTGTACATTACTTCTATTAAAAAAATCTTAATCCTTCCAGTACTTATCAGCTGCTGTTATGATTCACAGGAAGTTCTTTTCTTTTTGAATTTCCTTTCTGTCTGACCACAGTGCTCTCTGCTGACACCTCTGTCATTTTAGGAACTGTCCGGAGCAGGAGAAGTTTGCTATGTGGACTATCTCCTGCTCCGGACAGTTCCTAAAATGGACAAAGGTGTCAGCAGAGAGCACTGTGGTCAGACAAAAAGGAAATTCAAAAAGAAAAGAACTTCCTGTGATTCATAACAGCAGCTGATAAGTACAGGAAGGATTAAGATTTTTTTTTTTTATAGAAGTAATTTACAAATCTGTTTAACTTTCTGGCACCAGTTGATAAAAATAAATAAATAATGTTTTCCAGTGGAGTACCCCTTTAAATATGTTATACCATATGATGTATATAAAATGTGTTATAGCTTTCGGACCTGTTGTCGTGTGATTGTAACCCAGGAGGTATCAGTGACCATGTGACCTAAGGGTGACCTATGGGACCCCTCCTAGTCTCCCCCATATAAGCCCTGGGTGGACCTAGCTCTCTCTCTTATGCTGAGTTGCAGGGAGGTCAGGTCCTAGGTCTGTGTCTGGAGTCCTAAAGAGGCCGAAAGTCCACGAGGCCACGGATCCTAAAGTCCAGTACCCCACAGGTCAAGTCAAAGCCTGGTAAGCTACAGAAGGGGTGAAGTCAGTCATAGTCAAGTCAGTCCAAGTCATCTTGTCTCAAGTCCGCGTGGCCTGCATCTAAATTGTCCAAGTCCACTATAAGTCCCAGCAAGCCCTAAGGTCTCTGCGTCACTGGTCACCTCCGTGGGCCTAGCCAAGCTGTATAGACTGTTACACCGGTCTGACTCAGTAAAGCTGCCGTTGTTACGTAAATTGGCATCGGAGTCATTATTTGTCCCCGTGCCTAGCCCAGGATCCAGCGGTATATCTTTGGGTGGTGTAGAGGTTAAACCCCGCCCTGGCATCACGAACACAAACAAGGGTTTAATGCCATCTGCCCCTAGGGTAATTCCATCTGCCCTCCTCACACCCTCACCACAGTGCCATCCTATTCAGGATGCAGCAGTGTCCCTAGTGGGCCCATGCAGCGCCCCTATGTGCCCCAATAGTTAGTTCATGATTGGGGACCCTATTGATATAGATCACATGACTCCCTCTCTTTCCATTCCTTTACTGTGCCAGGAAGAGCAGTCATGGGGAACTTGTTTTCCCTGCTGCTGCTAAAGGTTACAAAGATAGACATTATACAGATGTAGCAGAGCTGACTAATTACTTTTTGGCACTGTGAACTGAAATATTGAAATACCTGTACATCTAGAGCAGAGGTCTCCAAACTGTGGACCTCCAGCTGTTGCAAAACTACAACCCCTTCCCCCCCCCCCCCCCCCCCTCCAGCATGCCCGGACAGCCAACGGCTGTCCGGGCATGCTGTGGGGGTTGTAGTTTTGCAACAGCTGTAGGCACGCTGGTTGGAAAACACTGCAGCACACATATGATGAAGTTCAATATATATATACACACACGCTCAAATGTTGATGTAGCAGAGCCGAGTGTGTCACCAATGTTTCCCACAGCCAAAGGCTGTCTGGGCATGCCGGGAGTTGTAGTTTTGCAACAGCTGTAGGCACACTGGTTGGGGAAACGCTGCGGCAAACGAATGATACAGTCCAATATGTGTATACACACTTAAATGTTGATGTAGCAGAGCCCAGTGTGTCCGAGCCATAGGCTGTCCGAGCATGCTGGGAGCTGTAGTTTTTCAACAGCTGGAGACCACCACTTTATGGCTTTGATCACCCTGTTCCAGAAGACAAACTCAGCTTATCTAAGATGTAGCAGAGCTAAATGTGTTACATTTTTCAAGGTGTTTCCTCTGCAGTAATGTTTAAATAAGTGATGTAGCAGAGCTGAGTGTGTGTCGTTGCAAAGCCTCCAAGCGATATCATGGCACACCAGTGTTTCCCACAGCCAAAGGTTGTAGTTTTGCAACAGCTGTAGGCACTCTGATTGGGAAACAATGTGGCACACGAACGATGCAGTCCGATATATATATATATATATATATATATATATATACACACATGCACTCAAATATTGATGTAGCAGAGCTGAGTGTGTGTCGTTGCAATGCCTCAAAGCGATTTCATGGCACACCAGTGTTTCCCACAGCCAAAGGTTGTAGTTTTGCAACAGCTGTAGGCACTCTGATTGGGAAACAATGTGGCACACGAGAGATGCAGTCCAATATATATATATATACACACGCACTGAAATATTGATGTAGCAGAGCTGAGTGTGTGTCGTTGCAATGCCTCAAAGCGATATCATGGCACACGAGTGTTTTTTTTAACCAGCGTGCCAAACTGGCAGTCCTATGTAAGGCCATTGTTATATAACGGATCAGCTTTCCTACATCTGATGGCTTCGCCTCTGCTACATCTGTATATACAGTATATAGATGGTGTCATAGTAATAATCACTTCCATTATGACCGATCGCCGCAGCGTTTCGAAATCAATAGTGCTTCAGAGCTGCTGCTCACAGGGTGTGAAGAAATATTCCGGGGTTATAGATTTGTATAGAAAGCAATCTGTCTCCTCTCATAAGGGGGTAATCACGCATGACGGGCCGCGGTTAACCCTTTGCAACTGCGTTGCCTTCGGAGAGTCCGACCGCTTTACATAACCTGACTTATTGATTTCTATCAGGTCTACGACGATAGGACTGGGGAACGCGCGACACGTCCGATGGCGATGGTTTCAACTGGGACACAATGCAACATTGTAAATAACAGCATGTATATAGATGTAGCAGAGCTGAGATTGTTAGAGCACACCCGAGACTGCCAAATGTAGTAAAGGGGAGACTGTCTCATCCACCAGGGGTGAGGTTGGTTGAGACATAGCAGAGCTGAGCCAGTTCTAGCAGGGTTGAGATTTCCAGGTATACGTAGCTGAGTTTGCAAAATGTAGCAGAGCTGAGATTGACAGATTGATAATTAAAACTGCTCGGTGCGGCTAAGCCAGTGTTTCCCAACCAGGGTGCCTTCGGCTGTGGAAAAACTACAACTCCCAGCTGTCCGGACAGCCAAAGGCTGTCCGGGCAGGCTGGGAGTTGTAGTTTTGCCACAGCTGGAGACACCCTGCTAAGATGGCCAGGCACAGCTGAGATGTGATTGACAGATGTAGCTGAGATGTGATTGACAGATGTAGCTGAGATGTGATTGACAGATGTAGCTGAGATGTGATTGACAGATGTAGCTGAGATGTGATTGACAGATGTAGCTGAGATGTGATTGACAGATGTAGCTGAGATGTGATTGTCAGATGTAGCGGAGATGAGATTGACAGATGTAGCTGAGAAGAGATTGACAGATGTAGTTGAGATGTGATTGACAGATGTAGCTGAGATGTGATTGACAGATGTAGCTGACATGTGATTGACATATGTAGCTGAGCTGTGATTGACAGATGTAGCTGAGATGTGATTGACAGATGTAGCTGAGCTGAGACTGACAGATGTAGCTGAGATGTGATTGTCAGATGTAGCGGAGATGAGATTGACAGATGTAGCTGAGAAGAGATTGACAGATGTAGTTGAGATGTGATTGACAGATGTAGTTGAGATGAGATTGACAGATGTAGCTGAGCTTAGATTGACAGATGTAGCGGAATTGAGATTGACAGATGTAGCTGAGATGTGATTGACAGATGTAGCTGAGATGAGATTTACAGATGTAGCTGAGATGAGATTGACAGATGTAGCTGAGATGTGACTGACAGATGTAGCTGAGCTGAGACTGACAGACGTAGCTGAGATGTGATTGACAGATGTAGCTGAGATGTGATTGACAGATGTAGCTGAGATGAGATTGACAGATGTAGCTGAGCTGTGATTGACAGATGTAGCTGAGATGTGATTGACAGATGTAGCTGAGATGTGATTGACAGATGTAGCTGAGATGTGATTGACAGATGTAGCTGAGATGTGATTGACAGATGTAGCTGAGCTGAGATTGACAGATGTAGCTGAGCTGAGATTGACAGATGTAGCGGAGCTGAGATTGACAGATGTAGCTGAGATGTGATTGACACATGTAGCTGAGATGAGATTGACAGATGTAGTTGTGATGAGATTGACAGATGTAGTTGAGATGAGATTGACAGATGTAGCGGAGCTGAGATTGACAGATGTAGCTGAGATGTGATTGACAGATGTAGCTGAGCTGAGATTGACAGATGTAGTTGAGATGAGATTGACAGATGTAGTTGAGATGTGATTGACAGATGTAGTTGAGATGAGATTGACAGATGTAGCTGATCTGAGATTGACACATGTAGCTGAGATGTGATTGACAGATGTAGCTGAGATGAGATTGACACATGTAGCTGAGATGAGATTGACAGATGTAGCTGAGATGTGATTGACAGATGTAGCTGAGCTGAGATTGACAGATGTAGCTGAGATGTGATTGACAGATTTAGCAGTGTTGAGTTTTCTAAATACATTACATCTGAAATTGTACTAGATCTGCCAGATTTAGCAGAATTGAAAGGGTTCTCTGTCATAAGGGTGACATATAGTAAGGTTGATATTTCTCAACATAGTTGAGCTGAGTTTGTTAAAATGCAGCAGATCTATAACTGGCATACGCCAGTAGCAGAAATGAGATTGCCACATCTAGCAGAGCTGATACTTTTAGATCTTGTAAAGTTGAGCTGCGGCTGCTAGAAAGAACAGAACTGAAATGACCAGGTCCAGCTGGGCTATAATTGGTTAATTTTATAAAGGTAAGAGCCCCCAAATGTAGCTTGAGAGGTGAGATTGCCAGATGTAGCAGAGCTGAGATTGCCAGATGTAGCAGAGCAGAGATTGCCAGATGTAGCAGAGGTGAGATTGCCAGATGTAGCAGAGGTGAGATTGCCAGATGTAGCAGAGGTGAGATTGCCAGATGCAGCAGAGGTGAGATTGCCAGATGTAGCAGAGCTGAGATTGCCAGATGCAGCAGAGGTGAGATTGCCAGATGCAGCAGAGGTGAGATTTCCAGATGCAGCAGAGGTGAGATTGCCAGATGTAGCAGAGGTGAGATTGACAGATGTAGCAGAGGTGAGATTGGCAGATGTAGCAGAGGTGAGATTGGCCGATGTAGCAGAGGTGAGATTGCCCGATGTAGCAGAGGTGAGATTGCCCGATGTAGCAGAGGTGAGATTGCCCGATGTAGCAGAGGTGAGATTGCCAGATGTAGCAGAGGTGAGATTGCCCGATGTAGCAGAGGTGAGATTGCCCGATGTAGCAGAGGTGAGATTGCCCGATGTAGCAGAGGTGAGATTGCCAGATGCAGCAGAGGTGAGATTGCCAGATGTAGCAGAGGTGAGATTGCCAGATGTAGCAGAGGTGAGATTGCCCGATGTAGCAGAGGTGAGATTGCCCGATGTAGCAGAGGTGAGATTGCCCGATGTAGCAGAGGTGAGATTGCCAGATGCAGCAGAGGTGAGATTGCCAGATGCAGCAGAGCTGAGATTGCCAGATGTAGCAGAGGTGAGATTGCCAGATGCAGCAGAGCTGAGATTGCCAGATGTAGCAGAGGTGAGATTGCCTGATGTACCAGAGCTGAGATTGCCAGATTGCCATTTGGTTTTACATAGGACTGCAGGTTAACCTGCTACATACTTTACCGAGTTACAATGCATAAATAATACGACTGCATACTACTATTACCACAAATAAACTCATAATCATGGTAATATGTAATGTTTTCACTGTAGTTTTTGCTTGGGACTGCAGATACACGGACTATATCCTCATGGTACATGAATGGTGCAGTCCCATATGCAAATACTTACACTTAAATGTTGGAATAGCAGAGCCGAGTGAGTCGTTGCTATTCCACAAAGTTATATCATGGTACACCAGTGTTTCCCAAACAGTGCACCTCCAGCTGTTGCAAAACTACAACTCCCAGCATGCCCGGACAGCCGTTGGCTGTCCGGGCATGCTGGGAGTTGTAGTTTTGCAACAGCTGGAGGTTCACAGTTTGGAGACCACTGCCCTATGGTGATAGACTTAAATCTGTGGCTCTCCGGTGGCTGCAACAGCTGAAGGCACACTGGTTGGGAAACACTGGCCTAGTCTTAGTTAACACTTTCTGAAAATTAACCAGTTTTTCATTATCTCCCCCAAAGTTCTTTAAAGGGGTACTCCGGTAGAAATTTTTTTCTACCATACAGGGAGTTGTAGTTTTGCAACAGCTGGAGGCACACTAGTTAAGAAACACTGTGGCACATGGATAACGGAGTCCAATATACATATACACACGATATTGACATGGCAGAGCCGAGTTTGTCGTTGCAATGCCACAAAGTAATATCATGGTACACCAGCGTTTTCCAACCACTGTTCCTCCAACTCATGCAAAGCTACAATTCCCAGCATGCCCGGACAGCTTTTGGCTGTCCGGACATACTGGGAGTTGTAGTTTTGCAGCAGCTTTAGGCACACTGGTTGGGAAAAACTGTGGCACACAAATTATGCAGTCCAAAATACAAATACATATAATGCAAATGTTAACATAGCAGAGCTGAGTGTGTCGTGCCCTACCACAAAGTGACAACATGGTGCACCAGCATTTCCCACAGTCAAGGGCATACTGGGAGTTGTAGTATTGCAACAGCTGGAGGCACACTAGTTGAGAAACACTGTGACACACGAATAAAGCAGTCCAATATACATATATACACACAGTATTGATGTAGCAGAGCCGAGTGTGTCGTTTCAATGTCACAAAGTAATATCATGGTACACTAGCGTTTCCCAACCAGACTGCCTCCAACTCTTGCAAAAAAAACTACAACTTTCAGCATGCCCGGACAGCCTTTGGCTGTCCGGGCATGCTGGGAGTTGTAGTTTTGCAACAGCTGGAGGCCCCCTGGTTGGGAAAAACAGTGGCAAACGAATGATGCAGTCCAAAATACATATACACACACACTCAAATGTTAATGTAGCAGAGCCGAGTGTGTCGTTGCCATGCCACAAAGTGACAACATGGTACACCAGCATTTCCCACAGTCAAAGGCTGTCCGGGCATACCGGTAGTTGTTGTTTTGAAACAGCTGGAGGCACATGAGACATGTCACACTGTGGCACATGAATAAAGCAGTCCAATATACATATACACACAGTATTGACGTAGCAGAGCCGAGTGTGTCATTGCAATGCCACAAAGTAATATCATGGTACACCAGCGTTTCCCAACCAGAGCCTCCAACTCTTGCAAAACTACAACTCCCAGCATGCCTGGACAGCCTTTGGAGTTGTAGTTTTGCAACAACTGGAGACACACTGGTTGGGAAAAACACAGTGGTAAAAATATGATGCAGTCCAATATACAGCCACACACACACAGTCAAATGTTGATGTAGCAGAGCCGAGTGTGTCGTTGCCATGCCACAAAGTGACATCATGGTGCACTAGCATTTCCCACAGTCCAGGGCATACTGGGAGTCGTAGTATTGCAACAGCTGAAGGCACACGAATAAAGCAGTCCAATATACATATATACACACACAGTATTGACGTAGCAGTGCCGAGTGTGTCGTTGCAATGCCACAAAGTAACATCATGGTACACCAGCGTTTCCCAATCAGTGTGCCTCCAACTCTGTCCAGGCATGCTGGGAGTTGTAGTTTTGCAACAACTGAAGGCACCCTGGTTGGGAAAAATACAGTGGTACACATATGATGCTGTCCAATACACAGCGACACACACACACAGTCAAATGTTGATGTAGCAGAGCCGAGTGTGTCGTTGCCATGCCACAAAGTGACATCAAGGTGCACCAGCATTTCCCACAGTCCAGGGCATACTGGGAGTTGTAGTTTTAAAACAGCTGGAGGCACACAAATAAAGCAGTCCAATATACATATATACACACGGTATTGACGTAGCAGAGCCGAGTGTGTCGTTGCAATGCCACAAAGTAATATCTTGGTACACCAGTGTTTCCCAATCAGAGTGCCTCCTACTCTGTCCGGGCATGCTGGGAGTTGTAGTGTTGCAACATCTGGAGGCACACAAATAAAGCAGTCCAATATACATATATACACACAGTATTGACGTAGCAGAGCCGAGTGTGTCGTTGCAATGCCACAAAGTAATATCATGGTACACCAACGTTTCCCAATCAGTGTGCCTGAAACTCTGTCCGCACATGCTGGGAGTTGTAGTGTTGCAACATCTGGAGGCACACAAATAAAGCAGTCCAATATACATATATACACACAGTATTGACGAAGCACAGCCGAGTGTGTCGTTGCAATGCCACAAAGTAATATCATGGTACACCAGCATTTCCCAATCAGTGTGCCTGAAACTCTGTCTGCGCATGCTGGGAGTTGTAGTTCTGCAACAACTGGAGGCACCCTGGTTGGGAAAAACACAGTGGTACACATATGATGCAGTCCAATACACAGTCACACACACACACAGTCAAATGTTGATGTAGCAGAGCTGCACAAATGACCCATTCTGCTCTGCTACGTCCCTCACATCTCCCTGCGCCGCCGGCATCCGTTGGGCTCTTACCTTTATTCGTGGTGTAGAGGACCAGCAGAGCGATGAGACCGCAGGTCATCAAGAAGAGCAGCACCGAGAGGCCGATCTCCACCACGCTCCAGGACTTTTTCACAGATTTATTGGATTTTTCGACTATGTCCATTTGACTCTCGGATTTCCCCATAATTGTAACTCTTCAAGAGATAGAGAGAAAAAAAAAAAAACATTAAAAGGGACGGAGCCGAATTATCTGGTGGCCACAAGGAGAGGATGATGATGAAGAAGAAGACAAGATGGGGGGGGGGGGGGGGCAGAGACACTAGGGATGCAACCGAATGACAGCAAGCAAAGAAGGAGGTAGATCAGCGGGGAAAGGGTTAATGGTGAAGGTCTAGGAGGACATCACGCTCCCCGGCATCCCATAATTACATGTATTTCTCCATCTGGTTGTCCACGGTTTTGGCCGCTTCATTTTCCATTTCACCCCCCCACCCCCACCCCCGATCCCCAAAGTCTACAGCAAAAATTACGAATAAATTTTTTCACTGTGTTTTGTTTCGATTCTTTTTTTTTGTATGGCAGGGAATCCTATAGATGGTGAAGCCGGCAGAATATATCCATGCGGGGAGATTGCGCTTCCTCCTGGGATCTCATTGAATCAGCGAGGGGATCTATTGACCCTTAGGATGGGGACAGCCATGAAATCTACTGATGGAATTGGGAATCCTTGTTGTGCCCCCCCTCTCTTCTTCACTGGGGATCCATGCTGACTGCTCCGGGGCGTCTTCTTCTGTCACAATAGGGGATCTTATGGTGTTACCCCGCTGCTGCTCCAGCCAAGTGCCCCCCTCCCCTCCGTCACTCCCTGCTAACTCCTTAGGAAAACTTCTGTGTTCCAATGAGCGGCTCCAGGGCTTGGAGTAACTATATCATCTACAGTGGGTGGGGAGGGAGGGTTAAAAAACACTGGAAAAAAAAGCCGGAGGGAGGGCACACAAAACCACAAATCCTGCTCAACACCAATATATATATATATATATACATCACACAGCTGAGCTGGGGCATTACTATGAGGTATATACCAATACTGTACAAAGGATCAAAATCAATGGATCTATTGGCATTCTGATTTATACCAACCATGTATTAAAATACACCTGTACATACATTACTGATCCTGTACTGATCCTGAGTTATATCCTGTATTATACCCCAGAGCTGTACTCACTATTATGCTGGTGAGGTCACTGTGTACATACATTACATTACTTATCCTGTACTGATCCTGAGTTATATCCTGTATTATACTCCAGAGCTGTACTCACTATTCTGCTGGTGAGGTCACTGTGTACACACATTACATTACTTATCCTGTACTGATCCTGAGTTATATCCTATATTATACTCCAGAGCTGTACTCACTATTCTGCTGGTGAGGTCACTGTGTACATACATTACATTACTTATCCTGTACTGATCCTGAGTTATATCCTGTATTATACTCCAGAGCTGTACTCACTATTCTGCTGGTGAGGTCACTGTGTACATACATTACATTACTTATCCTGTACTGATCCTGAGTTATATCCTGTATTATACTCCAGAGCTGTACTCACTATTCTGCTGGTGAGGTCACTGTGTACATACATTACATTGCTTATCCTGTACTGATCCTGAGTTATATCCTATATTATACTCCAGAGCTGCACTCACTATTCTGCTGGTGAGATCACTGTGTACATACATTACATTACTTATCCTGTACTGATCCTGAGTTATATCCTGTATTATACCCCAGAGCTGTACTCACTATTCTGCTGGTGAGGTCACTGTGTACATACATTACATTACTTATCCTGTACTGATCCTGAGTTATATCCTGTATTATACTCCAGAGCTGTACTCACTATTCTGCTGGTGAGGTCACTGTGTACATACATTACATTGCTTATCCTGTACTGATCCTGAGTTATATCCTATATTATACTCCAGAGCTGCACTCACTATTCTGCTGGTGAGATCACTGTGTACATACATTACATTACTTATCCTGTACTGATCCTGAGTTATATCCTGTATTATACCCCAGAGCTGTACTCACTATTCTGCTGGTGAGGTCACTGTGTACATACATTACATTACTTATCCTGTACTGATCCTGAGTTATATCCTGTATTATACTCCAGAGCTGTACTCACTATTCTGCTGGTGAGGTCACTGTGTACATACATTACATTACTTATCCTGTACTGATCCTGAGTTATATCCTGTATTATACTCCAGAGCTGTACTCACTATTCTGCTGGTGAGGTCACTGTGTACATACATTACATTACTTATCCTGTACTGATCCTGAGTTATATCTTGTATTATACTCCAGAGCTGTACTCACTATTCTGCTGGTGAGGTCACTGTGTACATACATTACATTACTTATCCTGTACTGATCCTGAGTTATATCCTGTATTATACTCCAGAGCTGTACTCACTATTCTGCTGGTGAGATCACTGTGTACATACATTACATTACTTATCCTGTACTGATCCTGAGTTGTATCCTGTAGATGTTTTATTTAAAAATAAAAACTTTACAGCAATAATAAACAACATATCAATAATACAAACATCATACACCTATACAATATATACACAAATGAGTCCATATTAGTCCATAAATGTCCATCAAAGTATTTTCTTTTGCAGCCTCATTCTTACCAAACACATATCTCTACAATAACAACCCCCCACGTGTAAACTACTAAACACTACTTTCTCCTAATAAAATAATAACCTTAATTATAAAAACAATAATAATAATAATAATCATTCTGTTAGAAGCAGTTGAGACTTGGCTTTAGCCATATTGACATCTCCTAACGTTATACTTGCTTACCCAACCAAAGTTGCCTCTGTTGCCTCTGTTGCCTGTGCTGCCTCTGTTGCCTCTGTTGCCTGTGTCATTGTTAGCATTCCTATACCTATGACACGTCTTTTACCTTGCTATGTCTACATTCAAGTCCCTGTTCCTATCCACATTGTAAGGGTATTGCTCTTAAAATTTAGTGATGAGCGGCATTGGCCATATTCGAATTCGCGATTTTTCACATATTTGTTACATTCCCATATTCGCGTATTCGAGGAAGAAAAAAGCGAGGGGGTGGGGGGGGGGCAACTTTACTACTGGTTACTAGGGATGTTGTTGATAACCTCTGACAAGTGTATTTGCATCATTCTAATTGGGCCACAAGTGAAAAGAAGGAATATGCGCATAAAAAGCAAATATTTGTAATTTCGAATATATAGCGAATATATTCACGAATTTGTGATATTCATGATAAAAATTCGAAATGCGAATATTCGCGCCCAACACTATTAAAAATCCTGTCTCCGAGATAGAGATCTTCATCTTAAAGGGGTATTCCAGGAAAAAAAAATTTCAACTGGCTCCAGAATATTAAACAGATTTGTAAATTACTTCTTTAAAAAAAAAAAAAAATCTTACTCCTTCCAATAATTATCAGCTGCTGAAGTTGAGTTGTTCTTTTCAGTCTGGCAACAGTGCTCTCTGCTGACATCTCTGCTTGTCTCGGGAACTGCACAGAGAAGAAGAGGTTTGCTATGGGGATTTGCTTCTACTCTGCACAGTTCCTGTGACCGGTGTCATCAGAGAGCACTTAGACAGAAAAGAACAACTCAACTTCAGCAGATCATAAGTACTGAAAGGATTAAGATTTTTTAATAGAAGTCATTTACAAATCTGTTTAACTTTCTGGAGCCAGTTGATATATATATATAAAAAAGTTTTTTTTCCTGGATAACCCCTTTAATAAGATTGTTAGAGAGGGGAAGGCTGAACAAGGGCCTCGCTGAATTACACTGATCCCTTGGTCGGTCTATGATCAGGTCAATGCCGCCTGTCTGCTACACAGAGGAATTTCGGTAAATTTGGACTGAGAACTTGAGAGCCTTAGAAATGGGCTAAGAAACACCCAAAGTTCACTAAATTAATTACCATTAAAGCAACATTTAAAGGGACAGTGACCAAATACCCATTCTCCTGGCTGCCTTGCTGTATAAAAGCTTCTGTATTACGTTGGATTTGCACAAGGTGTTCCGTAAAGTTGACAAGGTGAACAGGTGTGGGGGTCGCAGAGGAACAACGGGTTAGCTATAGCACCCAGTCATGTGACAAATACATCAGGGACTACTACACCCAGCATAACCCTCTACACTTCCCATAGCCCCCACATAGCACTATGTAGGAGAAGACGCCTTTTTATGGTGATTTCCCCATCTTTGTAATGGCTGACGGAGGAAGAGGGACCTAATGATCAGCGGAGCCACCAAATACACTTAAAAGGGGCTTTTTAAAGAGGAACCCCCACTTTAGTTTAAAGGGGTACTCTGCCCCAGCATTCGGACATTTTGTTCCGAACGCTGGGTGCGGGTTTGGGGGTCATGATGTCACGTCACGCCACCTCAATGCAAGTCTATGGGAGGGGGCGTGGCACGCCCCCTCCCATAGACTTGCATTGAGGTGGCGTGACGTGACATCACAAGGGAGGTACTTAAAGGGGTTATCCAGGAAAAAACTTTTTTTTCATATATCAACTGGCTCCAGAAAGTTAAACAGATTTGTAAATAAACAGCTATATAACAAAAAAAAAATCTTAATCCTTTCGGTACTTATGGGCTTCTGAAGTTAAGGTTGTTCTTTTCTGTCTAAGTGCTCTCTGATGACACCTGTCTCGGGAACTGCCCAGTTTAGAAGCAAATCCCCATAGAAAACCTCTTCTAAACTGGGCGGTTCCCGAGACACGTGTCATCAGAGAGCACTTAGACAGAAAAGAACAACCTTAACTTCAGAAGCTCATAAGTACTGAAAGGATTAAGATTTTTTAATAGAAGTAATTTACAAATCTAAAACCAAAGGGAAAATACAAATCTGTTTAACTTTCTGGAACCAGTGGAGATATATAAAAATGTTTTTTCCTGGATAAACCCTTTAAGTATTGGTGACATCACAAGGGGCGTGGCCGTGACATCACGACCACCAAGCCCGCACCCAGCGTTCGGAACAAAATGTGGAGCACCCCTTTAAATCTTACACCTAATATTTTTTTTCTCAAACAGATTCACCGCTGGCGCCAATAAAACGTCCCATAAACTCAGCAGGCGGAGGCTTCAGGCGAACGTAATAAAAGTCAAAAAGAATTGTAGGATTCACTGCCGACGGCAAAAACACCATCCAGTTTGCTGAAACTGACATTATCGGAATTTTTGAACACAGTGGTCTGTGAGACCGAGTCATGTGACAGCGAGTCATGTGACCCCGGTCCTGCGCTCGACTTTGCATGAATTTCCTACCATCGCATGTAAATCCTAATGTTCAGATGAAACATCATAGAGACACTTTAGGTTTATATTATTGCCCATATCATGCACACTCACCATCACTAGTCATATAGTACCATTGGTTTTATTCTAGCACAGCTGCATTCATTTATTTCATTACTGTAACTGGGTCATGTGATCTCCAGCTTGATACACAGAAAGTTACTCGGCTTGATGTGTGAAAAAGAAGTCAGTCCGGAGTCAGCTGACTTTCTGTGAGCTACAGGAAGACATCATCACCTAATGAATCGTTCATGCTAGCTTCTTAACCCCTCTCCTTCAGCTCTATCTGTATACTGCTGCTGTTATCCCTACGGGATCAGGTTATAAAGTAGTTATACACCTCCCCTCCCAGCTCTGTCTGCATATTGCTGCTGCTATCTCTATGAGATCAGGATATATAGCAGTTATACACCTCCCACCCAGCTCTCTGCACACTACTGCTACTATTTCTATGGTTTCAGGATATATAGTAGTTATATACCTACCCTCCAGCTCTATCTGTATACTGCTGTTGCTATCTGTATGGTTTCAGGATATATAGTAGTTATATACCTCTCATCCTGCTCTATCTGTATACTGCTGCTGGGATCAGGATATATAGTAGTTATACACATCCTCTCCAGCTCTATCTGTATACTGCTGCTGTTATCTCCACGGGATCAGGATATAAAGTAGTTATACACCTCCCCTCCCAACTCTGTCTGCAGAATGCTGCTGCTGCTATCTCTATGAGATCAGTGTATATAGTAGTTATACACCTCCCTTCCAGCTCTATCTGTATACTGCTGCTCCTATCTCTATGAGATCAGTGTATATAGTAGTTATACACCTCCCTTCCAGCTCTATCTGTATACTGCTGCTCCTATCTCTATGAGATCAGTGTATATAGTAGTTATACACCTCCCTTCCAGCTCTATCTGTATACTGCTGCTCCTATCTCTATGAGATCAGTGTATATAGTAGTTATACACCTCCCTTCCAGCTCTATCTGTATACTGCTGCTCCTATCTCTATGAGATCAGGATATATAGTAGTTATACACCTCCCTTCCAGCTCTATCTGTATACTGCTGCTCCTATCTCTTTGAGATCAGAATATATAGTAATTTTTCACATTTTGTGTTTTTTTCTGTTATTCCTGTGATTTTCCCACAATTACGGCAACAAAAATGCTATTTTACTGCACTTGTGCAAAACTACACATTTTTACCAGGAGTTTGGTAAATCGCAGCAGAAACAACCAAAATGAAGTAAAACATTTTTGTAAACATTCTGTAATAAAGGTGTAAACACGGCCTAAAGACTTCAGATCTTCATAAAACATCTTAATTATGATTAGAGGTCAAATCACTTTTGCTTCATATTTCAATTTTGCGAAATTTTTCTAAATAAGAAAACATATTAAAACTGCACATAATGTGAACTGATCCCAGCCCACCTCAGTCTAATCAGTTCACCTTGGTGACCTTCAGCACAAGCAGCCTTAATCTGATCTGTCCAGGTGCAGTGATCAGACTCCTCCCCCTCAGCCAGAGGATACATGGGAAATGTAGGCAGCATTATCAAGTCATCTCAGTGGTAATATTGCAGTCAGAAATCCGGATCATGGAAATGCCAGATATTGCAAAAAACTACAATTCCCAGCATGCCCGGAATGCTTAGGAACTGTGCCCAGGAACTGTCCAGAGTACAAGCAAATCCCCACAGCAAAACTCTCCTGCTCTGAACAATTCCTGACACGGACAGAGGTGTCAGCAGAGAGCACTGCGGTCAGACTGGAAAGAACTACACAACCTTCTGTGGAGCATACAGCAGCTGATAAGTACTGAAAGGGGTAAGATTTTTACATAGAAGTAATTTACAAATCTGGCACCAGCTGATTTAAAAATATCTATTCTCCTCTGGAGCACCCCTTTAATGCTAGAAATAACTCCTGCCATACGGGTCAAACATAATCATAGGGCTACATTTACTCAATGAAGGTTAAAAGAATAACTCTATATCCCTCCAGAAACCCCTTAAGGACATAGGGCGTACAGGTACGCCCTGACGTCCTGGTAGTTTAGGACACAGGGCGTACCTGTACACCCGTGGGAACTCCAGACCCTGTTGTGCACTGGGTAGGGCATTCAACAGGCATCCTGTGACAATGCCTGGGGGGGGGGGTCCGGGGACGTCCTCTACCAGACCACGCTTTACAGTGTGGCCATGGCACGAGGATGGTTTGAGGCCATTCCAAAGTGAGGCCGAATTTTTGGAGGCCTACGTACCCCTCAGGGAGTCTCTTATGAGTTTTAAGGGGAGACTCATCTTCCGCCAGTATATTCCCTCGAAGCGGGCGCGGTATGAAGCTCTATAAACTCTGCGAGAGTACCTCCGGGTACACTTACAAGTTTAGAGTGTATGAGGGACGAGATTCCCGTATTGAACCCCCAGATTGTTCCCCCACTCTGGGTGTTAGCGGGAAATTCGTTTGGGAGCTTGTGCACCCATTGCTGGATAAGGGTTACCCCGTGTACGTGGATAACTTTTATACCAGCATCCCTCTCTTCACATCCCTTGCCGCCAGATCCACGTCCGCTTGTGGGACCGTGCGGAGGAACCAGAGAGGCCTCCCTCTAAATTTTATCCAGACACCTATCCCCAAGGGTGAGTCCCGTGCCCTGACCCATGATAAGCTGTTGCTGGTCCGGTATAAGGATAAGAGGGATGTCCTTATGCTGACCACTATTCATGGTAACGGCAGCTCACCTGTCCCTGTGCGAGGTACCGTGGGACCGGTCCTCAAGCCCGATTGTATTCTGGACTACAATCGGTATATGGGGGGAGTTGATCTTTATCTGGTACAGGTTCTATGTAGAACGCTTTTGTACTATCCCAGAACGCTGGCAACACAGGGACATTCCTCCAGTTCCAAGAAGAAGTCCTAAAGGTCGTGATCTTTGCTGACCGGGAAAGAGCAGGCCGGACTTTCCAAGGAACTGGAGTAATAGGTGCCAGGATCGTCACAGGCCAACACTTTCCAGGCAAGGTCCCCCACACTGGAAAGAAGGGACAATCCCAGAAAAAATACAGAGTGTGTAACAGGAGGGGGATTCGGAAGGAAAAGAGGGGGATACGGAAGGACAAGAGGTGGATACAGAAGGAAAAGAGGGGGATACGGAAGGACAAGAGGGGGATACGGAAGGACAAGAGGGGGATACGGAAGGACAAGAGGGGGATACGGAAGGACAAGAGGGGGATACGGAAGGACAAGAGGGGGATACGGAAGGACAAGAGGGAGATACGGAAGGACAAGAGGGAGATACGGAAGGAAAAGAGGGGGATACGGAAGGACAAGAGGGAGATACGGAAGGACAAGAGGGAGATACGGAAGGAAAAGAGGGGGATACGGAAGGACAAGAGGGAGATACGGAAGGACAAGAGGGGGATACGGAAGGAAAAGAGGGGGATACGGAAGGACAAGAGGGGGATACGGAAGGACAAGAGGGGGATACGGAAGGAAAAGAGGGGGATACGGAAGGAAAAGAGGGGGATACGGAAGAACAAGAGGGGATACGGAAGGACAAGAGGGGGATACGGAAGGACAAGAGGGGGATACGGAAGGACAAGTGGGGGATACGGAAGGACAAGTGGGGGATACAGAAGGAAAAGAGGGGGATATGGAAGGACAAGAGGGGGATACGGAAGGAAAAGAGGGGGATACGGAAGGAAAAGAGGGGGATACGGAAGAACAAGAGGGGATACGGAAGGACAAGAGGGGGATACGGAAGGAAAAGAGGGGGATACGGAAGGACAAGTGGGGGATACAGAAGGACAAGAGGGGGATACGGAAGGACAAGAGGGGGATACGGAAGGACAAGAGGGGGATACGGAAGGACACCACCACTCAGTGTGACACTTACCCCGATCATCCGGGTCTCTGCATTAAAAACTGCTTCAGGGAGGATCACACTTCCATGCAGTACAACATTTTCCCATTTACTAAGATGTGTGTGATTTAGTTAATTTTTTAGTTCTTTTTAATTTTCTTATTTTTTTGCGTGTTTTTTTTTCTTGCGTGACTCCGCCAAATGTATTAAATGGTCACAGGGCATTTGATAAATTGAAATCTGAAATTTCACTCTTCACGTGCACCAAAAAGCTACTTGCGCTTTTTTGCGACAGTCGACATTACCACTGCACAAGACTAACCCTAAAAACTTTTATATATATCAACTGGCTCCAGAAAGTTAAACAGATTTGTAAATTACTCCTATTAAAAAATCTTAATCCTTTCAGTACTTGTGAGCTGCTGAAGTTGAGTTGCTCTTTTCTGTCTAACTGCTCTCTGATGACACTTGTCTCTGGAACAGAGTAGAAGAAAATCCCCATAGCAAACCTCTTCTACTTTGTGCAGTTCCCGAGACAGACAGAGAGCACTGTTGCCAGACTGAAAAGAACAACTCAACTTCAGCAGCTGATAATCATTGGAAGGATTAAAACATTTTAATAGAAGTAATTTACAAATTTGTTTTACTTTCTGGAGCCAGTTGATATAAAATAACGTTTTTTCCTGGAATACCCCTTTAACATCTGGCCTGTATTCTCTTCTTTTTAAAAAAAAAGGTGTAAATTGAAAAGGCACAAAAAATAGCCTGAGGCGCAGCGCTTCGCCTCAATTGCGACAGATCAACACTAAATAAACGTTCGAAAGACAATGATAAATGCCACCACTTGTGTTTGTTTCCAATACCCTTGAGCCAATGGACCCCTCCCTCCTTTATCACCAATGCAGATCCTCTGGAGCCGGGGATCATGCACAGGTTATTACCACTCCCTATATAAGAATATAGGATCAACCAGAACTAGGATCCCTCTCTCTAAAGGATCTAATGTAAGGGCCCCATAGTAGCCGTATGGACTAATGACCTGTATGGCCCATGGCTTCATTAGGTGCCATCCCCTATATATGGGCACCAAAGTGGAGGTAGAGTAGCGCCATACATAAATAACTGCGTCCATTATCGTCTCTATACGCTTCCTGTGATAGGACCTTACCGGAATAATTAGTTATTAACTTATTTTTCTATATATCCGCACAGATGAATGGACGCCATTGTTCGCCTCTCTCTCCGCGGGAAGTTTTTAGGGCAGGAGGTGAGATTTCCGCATCAGAAATACGTTCTCCATAATTGAGGCTTTGTCTTCGAAAATTTCCAATTCTAATAAGATTCCGAAATTTTGGAAAGGAAAAAAAAAACGAAAAACTCCTAAGGGATCGGATTTGAACTCGGGTGATTTGTAATGATAGGAAGCAGAACCCACAGAACGGAATTAGATTTTCCAACGCGCTGTCTGATCCCATTAGGACATTTTCGCTCTCACAATTATCTCACAATTATCCTGCCGGTAAATTTGCGTCAGGAATTTTATTACATTCGACCATCCGGCGCGGGTAACAAGGTTCCTAATATAATGGTATAAGGAGGCAAAAATACACTCAGGTTCAGGGGCATAACTATAGGGCCGTATTTCCCAACCAGTGTGCCTCCAGCTGTTGCAAAACTACAACCCCCAGCATGCTGGGCATGCTGGGGATTGTGGTTTTGCAACAGCTGGAGGCACTCTAGTTTGGAAATACTGTTATAGGGGATGCAGGTGTAGAGGTTGCACCAAGGTCCTGGTGAACATGCATCACTTGTATTTAAAGGGGTACTCCGGTGGACAAACAAAATGCTTTCAAATCAAAAGTTAGACAGATTTGTAAATTACTTCCATGTAAAAATCTTAATTCTTCCAGTACTTATCAGCTGTTGTATGCTCCACAGGAAGTTGTGTAGTTCTTTCCAGTCTGACCACAGTGCTCTCTGCTGATACCTCTGTCGTTATCAGGAACTGTCCAGAGAAGAAGCAAATCCCCACAGGAAACCTCTCCTGCTCTGGACAGTTCCTGATATGGACAGAGGGGTCAGCAGAGAGAACTGTGGTCAGACTGGAAAGAACTACACAACTTCCTTGGGAGCATACAGCAGCTGATAAGTTCTGGAAGGATTAAGGATTTCTGGCACCAGTTAGTGGCTTAGACTTTTTTTGTCCTTCAGAACTGCAGCCATTCATGGTGGTAAAGAATCTACTAGGTGGATAAATTGTTCTACAGGAACATTAGCCCATGTGGAACGGATCGCTTCTTGCAGTTCTTGAGGCACATTAGATGGAAGGGGTCATAGATTCATATGGCTTGTGCCAAATTCTGATACCCCTATCAGCAAGATGCCCCGGAGATCTGGATCCATCATTATCAGACCATGTTTCTCTATAGAGATCTGGATCCATCTGACCAGGACATGTTTCTCTATAGAGATCTGGATCCATCTGACCAGGACATGTTTCTCCTCAGAGATCTGGATCCATCTGACCAGGACATGTCTCTCTTTAGAGATCAGGATCCATCTGACCAGGTCATGTTTCTCTATAGAGATCTGGATCCATCTGACCAGGATATGTTTCTCTATAGAGATCTGGATCCATCTGACCAGGTCATGTGTCTCTCTTTAGAGATCAGGATCCATCTGACCAGGACATGTTTCTCTATAGAGATCTGGATCCATCTGACCAGGCCATGTTTCTCTATAGAGATCTGGATCCATCTGACCAGACCATGTTTCTCTATAGAGATCTGGATCCCTCTGACCAGGTCATGTTTTTCCAAAGAGATCTGGATCCATCTGACCAGGACATGTTTCTCTATAGAGATCTGGATCCATCTGACCAGGCCATGTTTCTCTATAGAGATCTGGATCCATCTGACCAGGTCATGTTTCTCTATAGAGATCTGGATCCATCTGACCAGGCCATGTTTCTCTATAGAGATCTGGATCCATCTGACCAGGACATGTTTCTCTATAGAGATCTGGATCCATCTGACCAGGCCATGTTTCTCTATAGAGATCTGGATCCATCTGACCAGGTCATGTTTCTCTATAGAGATCTGGATCCATCTGACCAGGCCATGTTTCTCTATAGAGATCTGGATCCATCTGACCAGTAGTGTTGCTCGCGAATATTCGCAATGCGAATTTTATTCGCGAATATCGCATATTCGCGAATTCGCGAATATTCGCGAATATAGCGCTATATATTCGTAATTACGAATATTCTTTTTTTTTTTCTTTCACAGTACACATCACAGTGATCATCCCTCCCTGCTTCCAGCTTGTGTGGTGTAAAGAAGGCTCTAATACTACTGTGGGAGACTGGTGTGTGAATTTTCGCATATGTGAATTTTCGCTCATACTAATTTTTATATATGTTAATTTTCGCATGCGCGGATTTTCGCATATGCGAAAATAAAACGGGGATATTATGAATATGCGAATATTCGCGAATATATGACGAATATTCGTCCATATATTCGCGAATATTCGCGAATTCGAATATGGCCTATGCCGCTCAACACTACTGACCAGGCCATGTTTCTCTATAGAGATCTGGATCCATCTGACCAGGACATGTTTCTCTATAGAGATCTGGATCCATCTGACCAGGACATGTTTCTCTATAGAGATCTGGATCCATCTGACCAGGACATGTTTCTCTATAGAGATCTGGATCCATCTGACCAGGCCATGTTTCTCTATAGAGATCTGGATCCATCTGCCCAGGACATGTTTCTCCACAGAGATCTGGATCCATCTGACCAGGCCATGTTTTTCCAAAGAGATCTGGATCCATCTGACCAGGCCATGTTTCTCTATAGAAATCTGGATCTATCTGACCAAGTCATGTTTCTCCACATGATTCTGGATCCGTCTGACCAGGCCATGTTTCTCTATAGAGATCTGGATCCATCTGATCAGGTCATGTTTCTCTATAGGGATCTGGGTCCATCTGACCAGGGCATGTTTCTCCATAGAGATCTGGATCCATCTGACCAGGCCATGTTTCTCTATAGAGATCTGGATCCATCTGACCAGGTCATGTTTCTCTATAGAGATCTGGATCCATCTGACCAGGTCATGTTTCTCTATAGAGATCTGGGTCCATCTGACCAGGTCATGTTTCTCTATAGAGATCTGGATCCATCTGACCAGGCCATGTTTCTCTATAGAGATCTGGATCCATCTGACCAGGCCATGTTTCTCTATAGAGATCTGGATCCATCTGACCAGGCCATGTTTCTCTATAGAGATCTGGATCCATCTGACCAAGCCATGTTTCTCTATAGAGATATGGAACCATCTCACCAGGCAATGTTTCTCTATGGAGATCTGGATCCATCTGACCAGGTCATGTTTCTCCACAGTGATCTGGATCCATCTGACCAGGCCATGTTTCTCTATATAGATTTGGATCCATCTGACCAGGCCATGTTTCTTTATAGAAATCTGGATCCATCTGACCAGGCCATGTTTCTCTATAGAGATCTGGATCCATCTGACCAGGCCATGTCTCTCTATAGAGATCTGGATCCATCTGACCAGGAAATGTTTCTCTATAGATATCTGGATCCATCTGACCAGGACATGTTTCTCCTCAGAGATCTGGATCCATCTCACCACGCCATGTCTCTCTATAGAGATCAGGATCCATCTGACCAGGCCATGTTTCTCTATAGAGATCTGGATCCATCTGACCAGGTCATGTTTCTCTATAGAGATGTGGATCCATCTGACCAGGACATGTTTCTCTATAGATATCTGGATCCATCTGATCAGGACATGTTTCTCCTCAGAGATCTGGATCCATCTGACCACGCCATGTCTCTCTTTAGAGATCAGGATCCATCTGACCAGGCCATGTTTCTCTATAGAGATCTGGATCCATCTGACCAGGTCATGTTTCTCTATAGAGATCTGGATCCATCTGACAACACCATGTTTCTCTATAGAGATCTGGATCCATCTGACCAGACCATGTTTCTCTATAGAGATCTGGATCCATCTGACCAGGACATGTTTCTCTATAGAGATCTGGATCCATCTGACCATGACATGTTTCTCTATAGAGATCTGGATCCATCTGACCAGGACATGTTTCTCTATAGAGATCTGGATCCATCTGACCAGGACATGTTTCTCTATAGAGATCTGGATCCATCTGACCAGGACATGTCTCTCTATAGAGATCTGGATCCATCTGACCAGGACATGTTTCTCTATAGAGATCTGGATCCATCTGACCAGGACATGTTTCTCTATAGAGATCTGGATCCATCTGACCAGGACATGTTTCTCTATAGAGATCTGGATCCATCTGACCAGGACATGTTTCTCTATAGAGATCCGGATCCATCTGACCAGGACATGTCTCTCTATAGAGATCTGGATCCATCTGACCAGGACATGTCTCTCTATAGAGATCTGGATCCATCTGACCAGGACATGTTTCTCTATAGATATCTGGATCCATCTGACCAGGACATGTTTCTCTATAGATATCTGGATTCATCTTACCAGGACATGTTTCTCTATAGAGATCTGGATCCATCTGACCAGGACATGTTTCTCTATAGATATCTGGATCCATCTGACCAGGACATGTTTCTCTATAGATATCTGGATTCATCTTACCAGGACATGTTTCTCCTCAGAGATCTGGATCCATCTGACCAGGACATGTTTCTCTATAGAGATCTGGATCCATCTGACCAGGACATGCTTCTCTATAGAGATCTGGATCCATCTGACCAGGACATGTTTCTCTATAGAGATCCAGATCCATCTGACCAGGACATGTTTCTCTATAGAGATCTGGATCCATCTGACCAGGACATGTTTCTCTATAGAGATCTGGATCCATCTGACCAGGTCATGTTTCTCTCTAGAGATCTGGATCCATCTGACCAGGCCATGTTCCTCTATAGAGATCTGGATCCATCTGACCAGGACATGTTTCTCTATAGAGATCCGGATCCATCTGACCAGGACATGTTTCTCTATAGATATCTGGATCCATCTAACCAGGCCATGTTTCTCTATAGAGATCTGGATCCATCTGACCAGGACATCTTTCTCTATAGAGATCTGGATCCATCTGACCAGGACATGTTTCTCTATAGAGATCTGGATCCATCTGACCAGGACATCTTTCTCTATAGAGATCTGGATCCATCTAACCAGGACATGTTTCTCTATAGATATCTGGATCCATCTAACCAGGACATGTTTCTCTATAGATATCTGGATCCATCTGACCAGGACATGTTTCTCTATAGAGATCTGGATCCATCTGACCAGGCCATGTTTCTCTATAGAGATCTGGATCCATCTGACCAGGACATCTTTCTCTATAGAGATCTGGATCCATCTAACCAGGACATGTTTCTCTATAGATATCTGGATCCATCTAACCAGGACATGTTTCTCTATAGAGATCTGGATCCATCTAACCAGGACATGTTTCTCTATAGATATCTGGATCCATCTGACCAGGACATGTTTCTCCTCAGAGATCTGGATCCATCTGACCAGGCCATGTTTCTTCACTACTCAGAGATACAATTTTTGCTCCTTTGCCCCCCTGTTTCTCCCTTTTCTGTTTCCCTTATACACAATGGCCCTGGAGCTGGTGAGTTTTGGGTTTGGACACCAGTATTGTATTTGGTAGCAGCAATTGCCTACTCATTAAAATCAGAGGATCAGGTCTTGGACATGGAGGTCTTGGATCTACGTAACGCTTTCCTCAATAAACATGATATTCCATGAATACACCATGATAGACGGCCTCCTACGTCCTGTATGACCCAGGTGAGGCTTACATCTCAGGTCACCATATTAGGTAGAAGTTGCCCTTGTTGTCTCTGGTTCCAGTACTGTTTCAGGTCCATTATGATACATGATGAAGAATTGCAGATGCTGTCACTTATTTCTGTAATTTTGTTATCGTTCCTCATTTTCACAGAATTTAGAATAACAGATTCTATTGTGTAAGACCTGCAACCAAAGCACCGGCTGCAATGATCTAACTCAATGTGACAAATAAGCTACAAATTATCTAAATGTTACAATATTATAAACACGATGGGGGAGATTCTCAAGAACTGCTGTATTTGAATGTTGTGCTAAACGATTGCGTATTCAGTTGTTTTTCTCATATTTTCAATCGGCTCTTGTCTCCCTTTGAGAAAACCTTATTTCTTGTTTTTTTTTGTGGCAAATATTTTTTTTTCACACCAAAATGTTAAATTCTTGCGCCCAAATTGCTGAGTTTTGCGCCACTTTTTAAAACACGTTGTAAAATAGTTGTGGCCACTGCATAATGGTCTATAAACTGTGGCCCTCCAGATGCTGCAAAACTACATCTCTCAGCATGCCCAGACTGTCCCGCCATCCTGGGAGTTGTAGTTCAGCAACATCTGAAGGGCCAAATGTTGCAAAACTACAACTCCCAGCATGCCCAGACAGCCGACAGATGCCTGGTCATGCTGGGAGTTGTAGTATAGTAACATCGGAAAGGCCACAGGCTGATCGCCGCCTGACCTGATCACCGCCTTCTGCCGCTGATTGCTCCCACCGCTGCTTGTCACTCCTGTACTGGTTCCCCCCGCTCTGCCCGGACTACCATGAGTGGGCAGAGCGGGGGAACTAACCTTTCAACCCCACCATCCAACATCTGCTATTGGTCGGTAACTTGCAACCAACCAATGGCAGGGAATTGGAGGAGGTGGCACCCTTGCCACCTCACTCCTAACCTTCAGGGTGATAGGTGCGGTCTCAGACTGCACGGATCACCCTTATTTTCCGGGCAATCGGGTCACCAGAGACCAGATCAGCCCAGAATAACCATGATTCGCTGGTCAGAAATGAACGGTGAATCACAGCGATCATCATTATTGGGGGATCTCAGGACCCCCCTAGGCATTGCCACGGGATGTCTGCTGAATTATTTCAGGGGGTACATCAGGGGGGTACAGGCAGTACCCCAGTTCTGGGGCCCAGTGCTCAGGGAGGCCCGGGCTCCATGACCGACCCTGCTCACTGCCCACAGGAAATAGACCCCGCCCGGCCGGGTTAAGGGCCCGCCGCCGCTACTGAGGATCCGGGACACTCGTCCCAAATCCCTAGCAGACAGTGCTGCCTTCTCCGGTATGTACGATACACGCACACATAGGAGAAGGCGTCCCCTCTGTGTGAGACGCATCTGCACCTACACAGAGGAGACGTGACCTCCACCCCCACGTAGCACGCAGTACAGGCGCCGATGATGCCACTCATCGGTGCCTGTACTGTGGAGGGGAGAAGACGCGGGCCCCTGCAGCTGAGGAGATGACTGTGTGGGATATCAGGTGGGCATCATTTTTTTTTTTTTTACTTTGCCTATACCTAAGGGGAAAGGGGAGGAAAGGGGGGTAACTCTGCCTATACCTATGGGGAAGGGGGGGGGGGGCTACCTAACTTTATACCTGGATGCATAACTACTTACCTACATCTAACTACCTACATACCCAGCTATCTAACTATGTACCTGGCCTTCATACATGGCTGCCTAACTACCTAGCTAGCCCCCTACCTACCTGGCTTGTCACCTACCTACATATCTGGTTACCTGACTACCTACCTACCTGCCCGTTTACTGTGCAGGACACCAAGGATTGCATTATGATAGTTTGTGGGCCTATAGATGGGAAGATTGTGTAGAGGAGGGCACTGAATATATGCAGAGTCTGACATGTTTTTCCTGCAGATGTTAAGAGATCCACATGACGGTCTTATCTGGACGGAGAAGAAAAGGAAAGAGGACGCCGCTGATCAGAAAAGACGTAATTGTGAGTCCCAAAATGTAACTGTAATCACTTATATGGTATATACATCCTGTGTACAGCTGATATCTACCGCTATATGGTCCTGTATATAATCACTTATATTGTATACAGATTCTGTATAGTATTCTGGTCTGTATATAGTAGTTTTATTCAGTACAGTATGGCGGTATTATCCAGTTATTGTGTGGTGGTATATATTTACTCCTTGTATACCAGTATTATTGGTCATGGAAATTTACCTACGTTTAAGTGTTTCTTACATATATAAATTTTTGTTTATTGTGTGTGGGATTTGGGTGGAATAGGGGAGTGGCAGAAGATTGGCGAGCTGCAGAGCCTAGCAGGGGCCCTTGCCGTTTTTTTGGTCCGGGGGCCCCGAATGTTGTCAGTCCGCCCCTGGCTAACTGGCCGGTACACAGACATACTGCCTGCAGCCGCATCCTATATATGGCTGGAGGCAGTATGTCTGTGGAGGGCCTAGAGCAGTATATGGGGGCACAGAGGGGAGGGGGGGTCATTAAATATATACAGGGGCACCAAGAGGGAGTCATTAAATATATATATGAGGGCACCAAGAGGGGATGGTCAATAAATATATATGGGGGCACCAAGAGGGGGTGGTCAATAAATATATATGGGGGTACCAAGAGGAGGGGTCATTAAATATATACGGGGGTACCAAGAGGGGGTGGTCATTAAATATATATTGGAGGCACCAAGAGGGGGGTCATTAAATAAATATATATATATATATATATATATATTATATAGGGGGGCACCAAGAGGGGGTCATTAAATATATATATGGGGGCACCAAGAGGGGGTCAATAAATATATATGGGGACACCAAGAGGGGGTGGTCAATAAATATATATGGGGGCACCAAGAGGGGGGTGGTCAATAAATATATATGGGGGCACCAAGAGGGGGTGGTCAATAAATATATATGGGGGCACCAAGAGGGGGGTGGTCAATAAATATATATAGGGACACCAAGAGGGGGGTCATTAAATAAATATATATATATATATATATTATATATGGGGGCACCAAGAGGGGGTCATTAAATATATATATGGGGGCACCAAGAGGGGGTCATTAAATATATATGGGGGCACCAAGAGGGGGTCATTAAATATATATATGGGGCACCAAGACAGGGTCATTAAATATATAGGGTGGCAAAGAAGGGAGAATGATTAACAAATATATATGGGGGCACCAAGGGGGTCATTAACAATATATGAGGAAAAAGGGAGGTCTATAAATAGGGGGCACAAATGGGTGTACATATATACACAGGGGCACAGAGAGGCACAAAGTGGGCACTATTAATGTGTGTAGCCATACACATGAGGAGTCTGTAAAGAAGTGGGCATTGTGCTACAGGACAGGCAAACCAAGCAATTGCTTGGGGCCCCGAGCTGGCCCGGGGCCCCGAGCAGAGCCTGTGCTTGCCCGTCCTGTAGCGACGGGGCAATTCCCCCCATCACTATTAAGGACATCCCTGTGTCCCTAAAGATGTTTTTGGGACACAGGGATGCCCCTGTTAACTCTCTGTGGCCCCACGTTAAGTATAAAAATGCAGGGGGCCGCCGGGAGATAGCGTACGCCGGGACGTCGCTGACGTCCCGTGCGCCCATAGTAACGGAGTGCCAGAAGACCGGAGCATCGAGGAGGAGGAAGACGTGCACTGGCCAGCTTGGTAAGTGACCAGCGGGACGTCATCTTCGGTGTTCCGACCACCGCTTCTCCGGTCCCGGGAACTAATGCTATGGCTGGACCGGAGGAGCGGTGGTCGGAGCACTGAAGTTGGGCAGTACACAGACATACAGCCTCCAGCAATACACTGTATATGGCTGGAGGCTGTATGTCTGTGGGGAACACAGCCTACCTAATGTTGGGGAACACTACCAGCCTAATGTGGGGGGACACTGCCAGCCTAATGTGGGGGAACACTGCCAGCCTAATGTGGAGGAACACTGCCAACCTAATGTGGGGGAACACTGCCAGCCTAATGTGGGGGAACACTGCCAGCCTAATGTGGGGGAACACTGCCAGCCTAATGTGGGATAAAAAAGGAAATAAAAAGAAAGAGGACAGCGCCTCGTGTAATCCTGCGAATGAGAGGAGGAGGTGACCGTCTGTATATGGACTCTCACCTGTATCTCCTCTTGGTTATTTGCATATCACCCCAATTTAGCGGGGGTACCAGGGAACTGCAGGCAAAAGAAGTGTTTGCTGGGTCCAGAGGTAGGCATATAGGTTCAAGGAAAAAGAACTCCAAACTTGGCGCTGTTCCAGTGAAGCGTTTCGGGTCTCTACGTACCGTTTATCAATTGCAGATGCAATTGATAAAGGGTACGTAGAGACCCGAAACGCATCTTGCCTTTGATGTGCCTGTAAAACTTGTGTTCAATAAATATGGTTTTACTGGAATAAGTACGGATTTTTCGCTTCACTGGAACAGCGCCAAGTTTGGAGTTCTTTTTCCTTGAACCTATAAACCTAATGTGGGGGAACACTGCCAGCCTAATGTGGGAGAACACTGCCAACCTAATGTGGGGGAACACTGCCAACCTAATGTGGGGGAACACTGCCAGCCTAATGTGGGGGAACACTGCCAGCCTAATGTGGAGGAACACTGCCAACCTAATGTGGGGGAACACTGCCAGCCTAATGTGGGGGAACACTGCCAGCCTAATGTGGGGGAACACTGCCAGCCTAATGTGGACGAACACTGCCAACCTAATGTGGAGGAACACTGCCTACCTAATGTGGGGGACCAATGGCAACCTAATGTGGGGGAACACTGCCAGCCTAATGTGGGGGAACACTGCCAGCCTAATGTGGGGGAACACTGCCAGCCTAATGTGGGGGAACAATGGCAACCTAATGTGGGGGAACACTGCCAACCTAATGTGGGGGGAACTATGTTGCACCTAATGTGGGGGGAACACTAATGTGGGGGGAACTATGCTGCACCTAATGTGGGGGGGAACTCTGCTGCACCTAATGTGGGGGGAACTCTGCTGCACCTAATCTGGGGGGGAACTCTGCTGCACCTAATGTGGGGGCCTTCATGTCCATTTTGCTTGGGGCCCCCAAATTTCTTCAAACGGCCCTGATTGTGCTGAAGAAAGGCGCCTAAAATGTTTGTCTGGCACGTTCTTTGGACACTTCATGATGGTCTCTGATCAAAGAAGACGCAGCTTGTGAGTCAGTAAATGTAATTGTAATCCCTTATAATGTAACTGTAATCCCTTATAATGTAACTGTAATCCCTTATAATGTAACTGTAATCCCTTATAATGGCTGCAGAGCCCTTGCTAGTATCGACCTCTGTATGATCAGTATGGGGCAATATTGTTGAATTTTTAGGGCAGTTTCACAGTAATTAGATTATGGTGTATTAGAATATAGCAGGGTGCAGTGCGGTAAAATACTGTGTAGCACAATGTCTTACTGCACTGCACTCTGCTTTAATCTAATTAGAAATATATAATTAGAAAATAAAATAAGATTAGGGACCGGCCCTGGGAGCGGATTCGGTGGGGGGGGGGGGGGGGCACATGGTGGAAGGGGAGGCCGAGGCCTTGAGCTGTGTAAGAGGCCCTGAAATTTCTGATGGCAGCCCTGAGCAGCGATGATCACTAATACGGAGGGCATACAAGTACGCCCTCCATCCTTAAGTACCTGTACGCCCTCCTTCCACAACAGATAAAATAAATTAAAAGGACATTTAGCAATATTCCAAAATGATTTAAAGTAGAAAAAAAAATTATATATATATATATATATATATATATATATATATATAAAATGTACAGCATCTGAGAGATGGTATGAAATTGACACAATATTTTTGATGTAATCTGGTCTCACAGGCTTTAAAAATATCATGTAAATCAGACAATATACGTGGACACGCCCACTTTTACAAAACTGACATGAACAGTGTAAACCGCGGCACAAAGCTCTTTGAAAATGTGGTCGATAGTTTTGGCAACGAAATTTTGGTGCAAAATAGATTTTTTGGGCGCCAATGAATGTGGTTATGCTTACATTGTCTTGTTTCACTATCTCTGGTAAATTCAAGGACAAACAGGCCTAGGCATCCAAACTGTGGTCCTACAAATGTAGCAAAACTACAACTCAACAGGCTGCAATCCCCATTGCATCCTCTGGGTGGCCACCTAAAGATGCATACATAGCAAGCATAAACAACCCCTGACAGAGTATCACAAAATAACATAAAAATGTATTAAATGGGGTTATCCAGATTAAGTAAAAAAACCTAGCAGATTTCTTCCAGAAACAGCGCCACACCTGTCCTCAGGTAGTATGTGGTATTACAACTTGGCTCCACTGAATTCGATGGAAGTGAGCTGCAAAATCACGTGCAACCTGAGGACAAGAGTCGGATGATAGTGGCTGTGTTCTGAATAACCCCTTTACACCTTATGCTATTGTACTGCATTGCGATATTATAAATATTTTTTATTATTATTGCAATACTATGTATTTATTATTTATTAATATTATTACATATCATTATTATTATTAATAATAATAATTTATTATTGCAATACAATGTATTTATTTTTTACTAAAATTACTTTATTTTTATTATTTTTATTACTACTTTATTAATGATATTTATTATTTATTAATATTATTACATATTATTATTATTATTAATAATAATAATAATAATAATAATAATATATTATTATTGCAATACAATGTATTTATTTTTTACTAGTATTACTTTCTTTTTATTATTATTATTACTACTTTATTAATGATTATTATTATAACTTTATTATTTATACTTGATTAATATTATTATTGCAATACTATGTAGTTATTTTTATTAATATTACACAATATTATTATTATTATTATTACTTTATTTATTACATTAATTATTTATTTACACTTTATTATTACTATTATTATTATTAATATTATTATTATTATTACTACTACTACTACAAAAACAAGTACCAGGATGCCATGTTGATGGTGCCCGCACCATCATCTCTAGGTAAAGGCTGTTTTATATGGCCACGATCAGAGATATTTACAATCCTTGCGATTTGTTAAATCAGTGTTTCCCAACCAGCGTGTCCCCAGCTGTTGCAAAACTACAACTCCCAGCATGCCCGGACAGCTTTTGGCTGTCCGGGCATGCTGGGAGTTGTAGCTTTGCAACAACTGAAGAGGCCATAGTTTGGAAACCACTGTTATAAGGTGTGCAAAGCCTTAGAATACAAGAGATATGAAGGCAGACTTCCATAAACAGCAGCTTGTTTTCTGTTGACAGACAAATAGAATAATAGAAAATAATATTATTCCTCTACCGACTAGCTCTGTTATGGGGTTGTTCCTGTCGCTTTACTGCAGCCTGCAGGGCACAAGTGACATCTATTTTTGGCTGCCCCATAGATCATGCACAGGCTTCCCTAAACAGCAACTTTGTTCTGCTGACAGATAAACAAGAGAACAATAGAGAATGAGATTTGCCCACTGTTTTCGTGCTGTGTTATTGGATTGCCCCTGTGACTTTACTGTATCCTCCATACATAAACTGTCTAACAAAACAGATCATGTACAGGCTTCCATAAACAGCCGGCTTTATTCTGCTGACAGCCTCACAAGAGAGTTCGATGTATTCCTCATTTCCATATTTTATTATGGGATTGTTTCTACCTCTGTAATTTTGCAATCTATTAGCAGAAATCATCTTTTTGATGACATCATGTTATCTACTATCTATAGACAGAACACAGGCTTCCATAAACAGCAGCCATTGTTCTCCTGACAGATAAACAAGAGAACAATGGAGAATGAGATCTCCTTGCTGTTTTCGTGCTGTATTATGGGATTGCCCATTTTACTTTACTGTATCCTACAAACATAGAACGTCTAACAAAATGGATCATATACAGGCTTCCATAAACAGCCAGCTTTATTCTGCTGACAGGCTCACAAGAGAGTTAGATGTCTTTTTTTATGTTCGCGATTTATTATGGAATTATTCCCACCTCTGTAATAGCCTAATTAGCAGAAATAATCTTTTTTATGACATCCTGTTATCTACCATCCATAGAAAAAAACACAGGCTTCCATAAACAGCTGAGTTTCTTCTGTTGACGGATAAAGAAGAGAACAATAGAGAATTAGATTTGCCCACTGTTTTCGTGCTGTATTATTGGATTGCCCCTGTGACTTTACTTTAGCCTGTATACATAGGCTGTAAAATGAAATCAAGTGTTGGCTACCCCAAAGTGAATACAGGCTTCCATAAACAGCCGGCTTTATTCTGCTGACAGCCTCACAAGAGAGTTAGATGTATTCCACTTTTACTATGGGATTTTTTCTACCTCTTTAATTTGCGGTCAATTAGCAGAAATCATCTTTTTGATGACATCATGTTATCTACTATCTATAGACAGAACACAGGCTTCCATAAACAGCAGCCATCGTTCTCCTGACAGATAAACAAGAGAACAATGGAGAATGAGATCTTGCTGTTTTCATGCTGTATTATTGGATTGCCCATCTTACTTTACTGTATCCTGCAAACATAAAACGTCTAACAAAATGGATCATATACAGGCTCCCATAAACAGCCAGCTTTATTCTGCTGACAGGCTCACAAGAGAGTTAGATGTCTTTTTTTTTTTTGTTATAGACTTTTCCCACTTCTGTAATTTTGCAGCCTATTAGCATAAATCATTTATCTTATGACATTGTATTATCTACTATCCATAGACAGAATACAGGCTTCCATAAACAGCAGCCTTTGTTCTGCTGACAGATAAACAAGAGCTTTGCCGACTATTTTCGTGCTGTATTATTGGATTATCGCTGTGACTTTCCTGTAGTCTCTACACGTAAACTGTCTGATAAAATCAAGTGTTGGCTGCCGTATAAATCATATACAGGCTCCAAAAACAGCTAGCCTTTTTCTGCTGACAGGCTCACAGAAGAGTTAGATGTCTTCCTTATTTTCATGTTTTATCATGTGATTGTTTCTACCTCAGTAATTTTGCAGCCTTTTAGCAGAAATTGTCTGTTTTATGAAATCATGTTGTCTACTATCCATAGAAAGAACCAAGGCTTCCATAAACAGCAGCCTTTGTTCTGCTGACAGATCAACAAGATAATGAGATTTTCCTGCTGTTTTTATGCTGTATTACTAGATTGTCCCCTGTGACTTTTGCTGTAGCCTCCATATATAAACTGTCTAACAAAATCAAGTGTTGGCTGCCCCATAGCGTATATACAGGCTTCCATAAACAGCAATCTTTATTCTGCTGACAGGCTCACAAGAGCGTTAGATGTCTTCTTTATTTCTGCGCTTTGTTATAGAATTGTTCCTACCTCTGTTAGCAGAAATCATTTGTTTTATGACATCATGTTATCAGAGAACACAGGCTTCCATAAACAGCAACCTTTGTTCTGCTGACATATATACAAGAGAAGGATAGAGATTTGTCCACTGTTTTCCTGCTGTATTATTAGATTGTCCCTTGTGACTTTACTGTAACCTTCATACATAGCCTGTAAAACAAAATCAAGCGTTGGCTGCCCCATGACGTATACAGACTTCCATAAACAGCAATCTTTATTCTGCTGACAGGAATGATTCCCCTTCATTACTACTCATCTCTTTCATTAGATTTTCCTCTTCCTGTAGTTTTTGCAGTACAATCCATCCGTTTTATGATATAAGGATCTCTATCTGCTCCATAGACAGAATACAGGCTTCAAAAAACAGCAATCTTTATTCACAGGACAGCAAGAAGGGACACGATCTCTGCACTGATGCCTTGTTGTAATTGTAGTTTTGCCTAAGGGAACAATTCCTTTCATCTAAGGGGAGATTAATAATTTGCGTGAACATTTGCGCAATTTTTCTTTTCAATTTAGCCATTTTTCTGTCCCGTCCATGGAGGTGTTCAGTTCAGAAAGCACTCGATGGATGAGACGTTTTCTTATGGGTGGGGGGGGGGGGATAATGAACTTCTAGATTTGTCTTATAATTTTGTTTCCTTCCCATGTAATCTTTGCCCCTTTTATCGGACTCTCATCGTGATTCCTCTGTAAACACTACTGGCGCGTGCGATCGCTTTCTGCAGATCGGGAAATGTTCCCTGAGAACAATAAGTCCATTCAGGGTTTGACTTGTGCTCAGACATCCTGGGAATGTGCGTACGGTGGTGCTGGAGCGGGCCCATCATTATGGTGTAGACCCTGTTTACAGACCATTGTCTGCTCCTATTGTTCCACTGCAAACATTCTCCTTGAACTGCTGCCATGTTATGAGGACTGGAGGCGATCGCCGGGGGGCCACGGGAACCAAGCTGAGGATTTTATCTGCACAAGTTACACAGCTTTCTAATCTACCTTTCAACATCTTGGCTTGCTGTCAGTGAATGAGAACATTCTTCTTAACATTCAGAACCAGTAAAGACTTAATGGGGTTCTCTGGGGTTAAAAGAATTTTTATATAATGTCTTTGGTGGGTATAAAAAAAAAAAAAACTCCCTCTAATAATAATGAGATTACTCTGCTGACTCCTCCCTCTAATGATAATGAGATGACTCTGCTGACTCCACCCTCTAATAATAATGAGATGAATCTGCTGACTCCACCCTCTAATAATAATGAGATAAATCTGCTGACTCCACCCTCTAATAATAATGAGATGAATCTGCTGACTCCACCCTCTAATAATAATGAGATTAATCTGCTGACTCCACCCTCTAATAATAATGAGATGAATCTGCTGACTCCACCCTCTAATAATAATGAGATGACTCTGCTGACTCCACCCTCTAATGATGATGAGATGACTCTGCTGACTCCTCCCTCTAATGATAATGAGATGACTCTGCTGACCCCTCCCTCTAATAATAATGAGCTGAATCTGCTGACTCCACCCTCTAATAATAATGAGATGACTCTGCTGACTCCACCCTCTAATGATGATGAGATGACTGCTGACTCCTCCCTCTAATGATAATGAGATGACTCTGCTGACTCCTCCCTCTAATGATAATGAGATGACTCTGCTGACCCCTCCCTCTAATAATAATGAGATGACTGCTGACCCCTCCCTCTAATGATAATGAGATGACTCTGCTGACCCCTCCCACTAATGATAATGAGATAACTGCTGACCCCTCCCACTAATGATAATGAGATTACTCTGCTGACTCCACCCTCTAATAATAATGAGATGAATCTGCTGACTCCACCCTCTAATAATAATGAGATGACTCTGCTGACTCCACCCTCTAATAATAATGAGATGACTCTGCTGACTCCACCCTCTAATGATGATGAGATGACTCTGCTGACTCCTCCCTCTAATGATAATGAGATGACTCTGCTGACCCCTCCCTCTAATAATAATGAGCTGAATCTGCTGACTCCACCCTCTAATAATAATGAGATGACTCTGCTGACTCCACCCTCTAATGATGATGAGATGACTGCTGACTCCTCCCTCTAATGATAATGAGATGACTCTGCTGACTCCTCCCTCTAATGATAATGAGATGACTCTGCTGACCCCTCCCTCTAATAATAATGAGATGACTTCTGACCCCTCCCTCTAATGATAATGAGATGACTCTGCTGACCCCTCCCACTAATGATAATGAGATAACTGCTGACCCCTCCCACTAATGATAATGAGATTACTCTGCTGACCCCTCCCTTTAATGATAATGAGATGACTGCTGACCCCTCCCACTAATGATAATGAGATTAATCTGCTGACCCCTCCCACTAATGATAATGAGATGACTGCTGACTCCACCCTCTAATGATAATGAGATGACTCTGCTGACTCCTCCCTCTAATGATAATGAGATGACTCTGCTGACCCCTCCCTCTAATAATAATGAGATGACTGCTGACCCCTCCCACTAATGGTAATGAGATGAATCTGCTGACCCCTCCCACTAATGATAATGAGATGACTGCTGACTCCACCCTCTAATGATAATGAGATGACTCTGCTGACTCCTCCCTCTAATGATAATGAGATGACTCTGCTGACTCCTCCCACTAATGATAATGAGATGACTCTGCTACCTCCTCTCTCTAATGATGAGATGACTCTGCTGACCCCGCCTTCTAATAATAATGAGATGACTCTGCTGACCCCGCCTTCTAATAATAATGGGATGACTGCTGACCCCGCCTTCTAATAATAATGAGATGACTCTGCTGACCCCGCCTTCTAATAATAATGAGATGACTCTGCTGACCGCGCCTTCTAATAATAATGAGATGACTCTGTTGACCCCGTCTTCTTATAATAATGAGATTACTCTACTGACTCCGCCCTCCAATAATAATGAGATTACTCTGCTGACCCCGCCTTCTAATAATAATGAGATTACTCTGCTGACCCCGCCTTCTAACAATAATGAGATTACTCTGCTGACCCCGCCTTCTAACAATAATGAGATTACTCTGCTGACCCCGCCTTCTAACAATAATGAGATTACTCTGCTGACCCCGCCTTCTAATAATAATGAGATTACTCTGCTGACCCCGTCTTCTTATAATAATGAGATTACTCTACTGACTCCGCCCTCCAATAATAATGAGATTACTCTGCTGACCCCGCCTTCTAATAATAATGAGATTACTCTGCTGACCCCGCCTTCTAACAATAATGAGATGACTCTGCTGAATCCATCCTCTAATAATAATGAGATTACTCTGCTGACCCCGCCTTCTAATAATAATGAGATTACTCTGCTGACCCCGTCTTCTTATAATAATGAGATTACTCTACTGACTCCGCCTTCTAATAATAATGGGATGACTGCTGACCCCGCCTTCTAATAATAATGAGATGACTCTGCTGACCCCGCCTTCTAATAATAATGAGATGACTCTGCTGACCGCGCCTTCTAATAATAATGAGATGACTCTGTTGACCCCGTCTTCTTATAATAATGAGATTACTCTACTGACTCCGCCCTCCAATAATAATGAGATTACTCTGCTGACCCCGCCTTCTAATAATAATGAGATTACTCTGCTGACCCCGCCTTCTAACAATAATGAGATTACTCTGCTGACCCCGCCTTCTAACAATAATGAGATTACTCTGCTGACCCCGCCTTCTAACAATAATGAGATTACTCTGCTGACCCCGCCTTCTAATAATAATGAGATTACTCTGCTGACCCCGTCTTCTTATAATAATGAGATTACTCTACTGACTCCGCCCTCCAATAATAATGAGATTACTCTGCTGACCCCGCCTTCTAATAATAATGAGATTACTCTGCTGACCCCGCCTTCTAACAATAATGAGATGACTCTGCTGAATCCATCCTCTAATAATAATGAGATGACTCTGCTGACTCCACCCTCTAATGATAATGAGATGACTCTGCTGACTTCTCCCTCTAATGATAATGAGATGACTCTGCTGACTCCTCCCTCTAATGATAATGAGACAACTCTGCTGACTCCTCCCTCTAATGATAATGAGATGACTCTGCTGACTCCTCCCTCTAATGATGAGATGACTCTACTGACTCCACCCACAGTAAATATATCAGCCTGTTGTGTCTGCTCTAGCTGCCCTATTTTAGTTACTTTTATGTCATTTTCTATTGATGAATTCTCTTTAATCCTACATGAATATATCCCATAGAGGTCAATGTACTGTTTATATATATATATTGTGTACTGTGTATATATAGTGTACTGTGTGTATATATATATATATATATATATATATATATACATATATATATTGTGTACTGTACGTATATTATGTACTGTATATATTGTGTGCTGTATATATATTGTGTACTGTGTATATATAATGTACTGTGTATATACAGTGTACTGTGTGTATATTATGTACTGTATATATATTGTGTACTGTGTATATATAATGTACTGTATATATATATATATATATATAGTGTACTGTATATATATATACATATATATATATATATATTGTGTACTGTGTATATACAGTGTACTGTGTGTATATTATGTACTGTATATTTATTGTGTACTGTGTATATATAGTGTACTGTGTATATATAGTGTACTGTATATATTGGGTACTGTGTATGTACAGTGTACTGTGTGTATATTATGTACTGTATATATATTATGTACTGTATATATATTGTGTACTGTGTATATATAAATATATATATATATATATAGTGTACTGTGTATATAGTGTACTGTATGTATATTGTGTACTGTGTATATATAATGTACTGTGTATATATATATATATATATATATATATATAGTGTACTGTGTATATATAATGAACTGTATATATAATGTACTGTGTACATATAATGAAATGTGTATATATATAGTGTACTGTGTATATATAATGAAATGTGTATATATATAGTGTACTGTGTATATATAATGAAATGTATATATAGTGTACTGTGTATATATAATGAAAAGTATATATATAGTGTACTGTGTGTATCTAATGAACTGTATATATATTGTGTACTGTGTATATATAATGAACTGTATATATATTGTGTACTGTGTATATATAATGAACTGTATATATATTGTGTACTGTGTATATATAATGTACTGTGTATATATAGTGTACTGTGTGTATATTATGTACTGTATATATATTGTGTACTGTGTATATATGGTGTACTGTGTATATATAATGAAATGTATATATATAGTGTACTGTGTATATATAATGAAATGTATATATAGTGTACTGTGTATATATAATGAAATGTATATATATTGTGTACTGTGTGTATATAATGAACTGTATATATATTGTGTACTGTGTATATATAATGAACTGGATATATATTGTGTACTGTGTATATATAATGAACTGTATATATATTGTGTACTGTGTATATATAATGTACTGTGTATATATAATGAAATGTGTATATATATAGTGTACTGTGTGTATATATAATGAACTGTATATATATTTTGTACTGTGTATATATAGTGTACTGTATATATATTGTGTACTGTGTATATACAGTGTACTGTGCGTATATTATGTACTGTATATATATATTGTGTACTGTGCATATACAGTGTACTGTATATATATTGTGTACTGTGTATATATAGTGTACTGTATATATATTGTGTACTGTGTATATATAGTGGACTGTATATATATTGTGTACTGTGTATATATAGTGTACTGTTTGTATATTATGTACTGTATATATATATATATATATATATATTGTGTACTGTGCATATACAGTGTACTGTGTATATTATGTACTGTATATATATTGTGTACTGTGTATATATAGTGTACTGTGTGTATATTATGTACTGTATATATATTGTGTACTGTGTATATATAATGTACTGTGTATATAAATATATATATATATATAGTGTACTGTGTATATACAGTGCACTGTGCGTATATTATTTACTGTATATATATTGTGTACTGTGTATATATAATGTACTGTGTATATAAATATATATATATAGTGTACTGTGTATATACAGTGCACTGTACGTATATTATTTACTGTATATATATTGTGTACTGTATATATACAGTGTACTGTGTGTATATTATGTACTGTATATATATATTGTGTACTGTGTGTATATTATGTACTGTTTATATAGTGTACTGTATGTATATTATGGGCTCTATTATGTAACATATGTATATTATGTACTGTATATATATATTGTGTACTGTGTGTATATTATGTACTGTATATATATATTGTGTACTGTGTGTATATTATGTACTGTTTATATAGTGTACTGTATGTATATTATGGGCTCTATTATGTAACATATGTATATTATGTACTGTATATATTATGTATTGAATGTATATTATGGGCTCTTATGTAATGTATGTAAATTATGTACTGTATATATTGTATTATGAACTATATGTTATGTACTGTAGGTATATTATGTCCCATATGTTTTTTTATGTACCGTATGTATATTATATACTGTATAAATTGTGTAATGTACTGTATATATTATGTAATGTATGTATATTATGTACTGTATATATATTGTGTACTGTGTATATATAATGTACTGTATGAATTTAATGTACTGTACAGTGGGGATGAAAAGTTTGGGCGCCCCAGGTAAAAATTTGTATTAATGTGCATAAAGAAGCCAAGGAAAGATGGAAAAATCTCCAAAAGGCATCAAATTACAGGTTAGACATTCTTATAATATGTCACCAATAGTTACATTTTATTTCCATCATTTACACTTTCAAAATAACAGAAAACAAAGAAAATGGCGTCTGCAAAAGTTTTGGCCCCCTGCAGAGTTAATATCTTGTACTGCCCCCTTTGGCAAGTATCACAGCTTGTAAACGCTTTTTGTAGGCAGCCAAGAGTCTTTCAATTCTTGTTTGAGGTATCTTTGCCCATTCTTCCTTACAAAAGTCTTCCAGTTCTTTGATATTTCTGGGCTGTCTGTCACGCACTGCTCTTTTAATGTCTATCCATAGATTTTCAATTATGTTGAGTTCAGGAGATTGTGAAGGTCATGGCAAAACCTTCAGTTTACACCTCTTGGTGTAATCCTCCGTGGATTTCGAGGTGTGTTTAGGATCATTATCCATTTGTAGAAGCCATCCTCTCTTTAACTTCAGCTTTTTCACAGATGGCATCAAGTTAGCATCCAAAATTTGTTGAAATTTTATTGAATCCATTTTTCCTTCTACTCATGAGATGTTTCCTGTGCCACTGGCTGCAATACAACCCCAAAGCATGATTGATGCACCCCCATGCTTAACAGTTGGACAGAGGTTCTTTTCATTGAATTCCCTTATTCTCCAAACGTACCTTTGCTCATTCCGGCCAAAAAGTTCAATTTTAACCTCATTGATCCACAGAACTTGTTTCTAAAATGCACCAGGCTTGTCTATATGTTCATTTGCAAAGTTCAAACGCTGATTTTTGTGGTGAGGACGTAGAAGAGGCTTTCTTCTGATGACTCTTCCATGAAGACCATATTTGTACAAGTATCTCTTTATAGTGGAATAGTGGACCACAACTCCAGTGTCTGCCAGATCTTTCTGGAGGGATTGTGCAGTCAAACAGGGGTTTTGAATAGTTTTTCTCACAATCCTGCGAGCTGTTCTGTCTGATATTTTTCTTGGTCTTCCAGATCTTGCTTTAGCTTCCACTGTTCCTGATGACTGCCATTTCTCAATTACATTCCGAACAGAGGATATTGACATCTGAAAACATTTTGCTATCTTCTTATAGCCTTCACCAGCTTTGTGAACATCAACTATTTTCAGTTTCAGATTTCTAGACAACTGCTTAGAAGAACCCATGGTGCTGATTGTTGGGGCCAGATGAGTCTGGGCATTTACAACCTTTGAGATTGACATCACCTGTTCTTCCCAGATGATGATTGAGAACAATCCATGACACTGGCAGGTCTCAGCTTTGCAAAGGGGGCAGTGTATGCTATAAATTCTCCAGGGTGCCCAAAACTTTTGCAGACACCATTTCTTTTTCTGTTATTTTGAAAGTGTAAATGATGGAAATAAAATGTAACTTTTGTTGACATATTATAAGAATGTCTAATCTGTAATTTGATGCCTTTTGGAGATTTTTCCATCTTTCCTTGGCTTCTTTATGCACATTAATATTTTTTTTAGCTGGGGTGCCCAAACTTTTGATCCCCACTGTATGTATTATGTAATGTACTGCATGTATATATTATGTAATGTACTGTATGTATATTATGTACTGTATGTATATATTATGTAATGTACTGTATGTATATATTATGTAATGTAATGTATGTATATTAAGTAATGTATGTATATATTATGTACTGTATGTATATATTATGTAATGTACTGTATGTATATATTATGTAATGTAATGTATGTATATTAAGTAATGTATGTATATATTATGTACTGTATGTATATTATGTAATGTGTGTATGTATTATGTAATGTATGTATATTATGCACTGTATGTATATATTATGTAATGTATGTATATTATATACTGTATGTATTATGTAATGTATGTATATTATGTATTGTATGTATATTATGTACTGTATGTATATATTATGTAATGTACTCTATGTATGTATTATGTAATGTATGTATATTATGTACTGTGTGTATATTATGTAATGTACTGTAAGTATATTATGTACTGTATGTATATATTATGTAATGTACTGTATGTATATATTATGTAATGTACTGTATGTATATTATGTACTGTATGTATATATTATGTAATGTATGTATATATTATGTAATGTATGTATATTATGTACTGTATGTATATATTATGTAATGTACTGTATGTATATATTATGTAATGTATGTATATATTATGTAATGTATGTATATTATGTACTTTATGTATATTATGTAATGTACTGTATGTATATAATGTACTGTATGTATATTATGTAATGTACTGTATGTATATTATGTACTGTATGTATATTATGTAATGTACTGTATGTATATTATGTAATGTATGTATTATGTACTGTATGTATATTATGCACTGTGTAACCTGCATTTACAATATATATGTATCTGGCACCTTGTGTAAATTCCCTATATTTCCCTGTAATCTCATTACACGTCCTGACCGGTGGTTTTTCCTATTGTCCCATAAATTGTCTCTAACCCGGAGACAACAGAAACTATATATATTTAGTAAAACCTTCAACTGTTTCTCCAACTTATTCGGTTCATGTCACAATTTTTCAAGTTCAGCTTCTTCCTTCCTGAGAAATGTCTCCGCTGTGACGCCGCGTCTTGTACCGTTCTGAACGCCAAGTAGTCATTTCTGCCAGTGGAGAGTCTTAGCGCTCTGTAATGTCTCCAGCCGGGGAAATTATACCCAAAGCTGAAACACCCGTAGTCTTTATGGTACACGTCGTATGTATTATGCTGGGGGTGTATGGGGGTTTATATAATGTATTTGGAAGGTAAGTTCAGGACAAAGGAACAAGGTCTGTTAATATCTTAAAGGAGATATCCAGTGCTGAAAAACGTATTCCCCATCCTAAGGATAGGGGATAAGTTTCAGATCGCGGTGGGGCGACTGCTGGGGCCCCCCTGCGATCTCCTGTACGGGGCCCCAGCAGCCCGCGGGAAGGGGGGTTGTTGACCACCGCACGAAGCGGCGGCTGACACGACCCCTCAATACAACTCAATGCAGAGTTGGAGCGCTGCCTTCGGCAATCTCCGGCTCTGCCATAGCGTTGTATTGAGGGGGCGCCGCTTCGTGCGGTGGTCGACATCCGCTATCTGGCCAGCGAGTCGGGGCCCCGTACAGATCGCAGGGGGCCCCAGAGATCGGACCCCCCACGATCTTAGGATAGGGGATACGTTTTTCAGCACTGGACTACCCCTTTAAGGTTTTCAGGGTTCTGTGAGTGTTAGGCTTCAGGTAGAGCTGTCATTGAGTCCTCAGGGGTGGATCTAAGGGGTAGATCTCATGGGTGGATCTCATGGGTGGATCTCAGGGGGTCAATGCATTCAGGGAAAATTTGTTTATAGCCAAATATGTTTCCTGCAGGCAACAGTTCCAAAATTTGCCCCAAGGGACTATGTTCTAGTAATTCACAAAAAGATTTCACTACCCAGAGGAGTAACTTGAAGCTCTTGAACCCCAATTTAATTCAAAGGCCCCTATTACCTGGCATTTATTGCACTGCATAGATGTCACTGGACCCATTAAGACAGTAGAGTTTCGATGTGACTGCAGCCTCTGTCTGGTGGGCCCTTTATATCATTTAGCATTATATACTGTAGGGATTTCACCCTGGGGATAGCTCTGGGATCGTCCTTCACACAGCCACAGGACACATTTCTACTTTATTCAGCAGGGAACAACAGTTCTTTGTGCAAGTCTGGCTCCTTGCCAGTGTGGTGTCCCAGTACCGTATCCTATCCGGTAACCATTTGGGATTTATGTCTATAGGATTGTATAAATGTAAATAAATAGTTAATCACCTTGCCATAGTGTAGCAGGACCTGCGAGTCATGTAATCAGGAGAACTCTATGGTATTTCTGCTTGAGGACCTTTGGAGGTCCCTGTGACGTAGTCAAACCTATCACACTGTGTAACAGTGAGTGACAGGTGTTCGGATCAATCAGACTAGCCCCGCCCCCTGCCCATATAAGGGAGCAGCGGCCATCTTCTCGCTCTCTTGTTCCTGTTCAAGCAAGCAAGAAGCATCTGCGCTGCTGAGATCTGTGAGTCTAGGCCTGAGCCTTGCTGCGACAGCCGATAGCTTCTAATTACTGAGTGTATTAATCCCCACGCACTCTGCAGGATCACCGGACCTTATCTATCCCCTAAATCCGGACGGATCTGCAATAACTACCCTAAATTCAAAGACTTCTAATATCACTCAAGGTCCGCAACATTTGTCAGTCATTGAGATCTATAGAGACTGTTTGCCGGAGACTGTCATTGTTCATTAGATATACTGCAAGCACTTAAGTAAAGTTTGTTCAAGTTCAAGTTCAAGTACCTTGTGGACCTTCAGTCATTTTATTACATGCACCTATCGTTTCTGGGAAGGGCGGCAATAGGCCGGAGAATTACCTCAGAATACCAGCCCTCAGCCTGGAGTCACAAACTCTAGGGTTAACATTAACCCCTTACCTACCACAACATCCCAACTACCCTATACCCCCCAGGGCTACCACAAAGCCTTTTAGGCGTTGCACGAACAGGATACGGGTGTGTGCCTACTACAGTCACCATTAGTGAAAGTGTACTCCCCCCCAGAAAATAACTTTATTCATGTGCTGTAAACCGTGTTGCTGTGTACAGGAACGGTGCTTGTGGTGCACCATGCAAGGGGGCCAAGAGAAAAGTAAGGGGGAGGTGAAAATTCTGTTACAACTAAGATGTGCAAACTGCGCAATGAGTTCATGCTGCGATCCGTTGGTCCAGTCGGCACAGGCGGAGCCGAACTGTTGCCGGAAAAGCGCGCGAAGAAAGCCTGCGCTGCGCCACGCCCCACCCCTGGGCGTGGCCACCAAGTTGCTGTGTCGCAGCCAAAGGGAACTCAGAGATACAGGAGTCATTTCTGGAGGGACCGGAAGTCGGGGTTGCACCGACAGTGTCCTTCCTGCCCAGCGCCATTTTGAAGAAGCCCACTATAAAAGACACCACGCAGAGCAACCTCTTCACTTCAGTCTGCACGGAGAGACGGAGAGTACAGACATGGCGGAGAGCAGCGTTCCACGTGGTGAAGTTGGCAAAATGGCGCCGGAAACACGGAAAGTTGTGGCAGTCGCAGCCCAACTTTTTCAAGAGCTTGCTGACCGTCTGCAGCGGTTGTCATTAGACGAAGAGGGGGCCTGCAATCTTCCCCCACTGCCTGATGATGACGACGATTGGCCAGAGACACCTCCAGCGAACAGCGCAGGGACACCTGGAGGTGCATCACCGGTGAGATTGTCCCCTCACCACAGGACCTGGGGCTCGTGGGCCGAGATCCCGTCGAAGGAGTCTGCTGTGAGTACCCTGCCAGAGGCGGCCTATTCTTCCTCCTCCAGCCCTGAAGTCATTCCTCGATCAAGCTGGCCAAGTGCACAACCGTGCTCACCAAAATTGCCGCAATGGGTGTTCGGAGATGAGCCAGAGCTGATCGAGTACATGCACAGAGTACTTCAACCTTTACCTGGGAAACCACTCCCACCAATCCCAACTGCAGAAAGGGAAAGGGCCCGTCAAGAAGCCAAGCTGGCCGAATTGATGGAAAAGCTAAAGGCCCGATACAAAGAACTCTATGCTCCCAAGCACGTGCATTTGCCTTATGAAGAAAGAGTGCGGTATCAAGAGAATACCAAAGAAATGGAGGCATTGTACATCTGTAAATGGGATCACTCCCGAGAAGGGGAGGAGCCATTAGAGAGAAGAAGAGCAACTGTGGCCAAGTTCGACAAGGTCAGAGGTTATGGGACACTCCTTGACTGCCACACTGGGCAGACCATCCTCGTAAACCGGCGAGCAGTGCAAAGGCCATATCTCCATAAGAAGTTCTACACCTTGGAGGTGGGTGAAATTGTGGAGTACACCCCCGTCCAGAGCCTTTGTGGAGAATGGGCTGCTGCGGTCACCAGACAAAAAGACCCAACACAGCTTCCTTTCAAATATTTCCCGTCAACGGATTGGGAGTCCGATCCCTTCAACTTGAGGCCGACAAGGTCTGCTCCTAAAGCCTCTACCAGCGCACCCAAGGAGGAGGAGCTTCAACTGTCAAGTTCATCATCTTCTATGTACAGCAAAGAGTCAAGTTCATCATCTCCGATGTACAGCAAAGAGCCAAGTTCTTCATTTTCTACAGATCGTCGAGAGTCAAGTCCTGCTCAAGATCAAGAAAGCAAGCCCAAATTGCGGGCACCAAAGACCGTACCTAGGCCCTCTCGGAGTAATGAGAGTTTGCTTCCTGCACAGGTACCAACATATGTACCAAGGCCCTCTTCTGACATGGAGAGTTTGCCTGCTTCCAGGGTACCAACGAGAGAGTCATGGGTCCATCCTGGTTCGGAGATGGTACTCAAGCCCTATTGCCCCACTATGATCCCGGCTAGTAAGCCTATAACCCCTCTCAAGCTGCCTTTCACCACTCCATCCTCACCAATGTGGTGTGGCAAAGCTATGTCAATTCTAATCCTGTCCCTGATGTTGGCAGATATAGAGGAACCAAGAGAGGCACTACAAGAGTAAAGAAGAACATCTTCTAAAGAGACTCTAAAGTAATGTCATATTGTTTTCCTGTCTAACCATTTTGTTTTACAGCAACCAAGTTCAAGAATTGTGCCTAGCAGGACTGTGCTAAGATTGTTCCAGTTCAAATTTCAGCAACGTAACCACTAAGCTTGTGCCTGACTATTAGGTCAAGAGACTCCTAGCCTGTAGAAGATTCATCAAGGACTGTACCCGGCTGATTTGTGGTAAGGCCGTGTTTACCTTTCGCTTCCTATGGACTCCTAGTGTAGGTGGACTGCTGATCCTTACACGTCTGCTTTATGTATATACCAGCAGCTTCATAAGAACTCTTATGCTAAATGTTGCACTTATCAGGTGAATGCACCTGAAACATGTTGGAGTGTTGATAAATGTATAGTAAATATGTATATGGTTCTGTACACAGGAAGGTATTCACGTGTCGGTGTACATAAGTAGTAAGCAAATGTTTGTACATACATGTTTGAAAATAGTCTAATGTCTATGTACATAAAAAGTAAGTTAGAGCTGTACACAGAAAATATCGACGTACTGCACGTGTACACTCAACACTAAAAGTATGTATAATTCTTGTACATACAAATGTATAAAATGCTAAAGGTGTTTAGTAGGTAACTCATCAGGTGACACCCCGGCTTCTCCGTGGGTAGTATTATTGCTGTCGCCCATCACTAGCACCTGTCTCAACAAAAATAGTAGGGAGGATTCCACTCAAAATAGTACTTGCACACATAGTACTCTAGATTACTAACTTAAATGTACTATCTCAAATTTCTCTAGTACATACATCAAAATAAATATCTCACTTAAGAAAACACTTAGGACTTGTAGCATATTTATACCCAATTCCTGCCACTGTCAGGTACACTTCTTCTTCTCCTACATTGCGTGTGCGAGATGCTCTGCCTCGCCAGTAGGTGCTCTTGCTAATACAGAATTAAACACGTAATTCTAAGAATAACCTAGTTAGGTTGTTTTTGAAAGTGCTCTAGGGGTAAGTAGGGTGTAGCCGATAGACCCTAGCAGCCACCCTTACTGTGACCTAGCTTCCGGCTAGCCAGTATAATCTTATGTGTACTTACAGGTAACTTATTGTTGGCAAAGAAATAAAATGTGTGAGATAATGAAAGTGTCTAAATCAGCTTGAAACTAAAGGTAAATAGAGCTGTACTAATGTCTAGATAATCTCATGTATAGAGAGTTATATTAATGTTCAGTTTAGCCTCCAAGAATGTGTAGAGAGCTAATAAAAGTGTCTTAGGAGCTAGCAACTATATGTCAGATAGCTGCCTAATTGTCTAGTAAGCTTTGGAATGTATATTAGGATTAATAAAGTTGTCTAGGAAGCTAGAAACTAAAGCATAGATTGCCTCTTCAAATGTCCAGATAGCATTCTTGTCTAGATAGCACCAATGCCTAGATAGATTCTAATTGTCTAGTCCAGATACTAGTAAGAGTATCAAAAGAATGTAAATGTAAATGTTCAATGTTTACTTAGGATGTATAGTGAGTTTATAGAGCATCATGTCCTTGTCCTAGTCCCTCTGTCTTAGGGGACAGACGTTGAGGTCGACTTATCTTAAGTAAGAGGGTTTGTGGTGTCCCGGTACCGTATCCTATCCGGTACCTTCTATTGTGGTCCCCATAGCAAGAATCCCTAGGACGTTGGGGTCCCAATTGTCTAGTTCACCCCTAGTCACCTCTTATCCAGAGAGTAACTATCCAGTAACCATTTGGGATTTATGTCTATAGGATTGTATAAATGTAAATAAATAGTTAATTACCTTGCCATAGCGTAGCAGGACCTGCGAGTCATGTGATCAGGAGAACTCTATGGTATTTCTGCTTGAGAACCTTTGGAGGTCCCTGTGACATAGTCAAACCTATCACACTGTGTAACAGTGAGTGACAGGTGTTCGGATCAATCAGACTAGCCCCGCCCCCTGCCCATATAAGGAAGCGGCGGCCATCTTCTCGCTCTCTTGTTCCTGCTCAAGCAAGCAAGAAGCATCTGCGCTGCTGAGATCTGTGAGTCTAAGCCTGAGCCTTGCGGCGACGGCCGATAACTTCTAATTACTGAGTGTATTAATCCCCACGCACGCAAGGCGACGGCCGATAACTTCTAATTACTGAGTGCATTAATCCCCACGCACTCTGCAGGATCACCGGACCTTATCTATCCTTTAAATCCGGACGTATCTGCAGTAACTACCCTAAATTCAGAGACTTTTAATATCACTCAAGGTCCGCAACAATTGTCAGTCATTGAGATCTATAGAGACTGTTTGCCTGAGACTGTCATTGTTCATTGGATGTACTGCAAGCACTTAAGTAAAGTTTGTTCAAGTTCAAGTACCTTGTGGACCTTCAGTCATTTTATTACATGCACCTATCGTTTCTGGGAAGGGCGCGATAGGCCGGAGAATTACCTCAGCATACCAGCCCTCAGCCTGGCGTCACGTACTCTAGGGTTAACATTAACCCCTTACCTACCACAACATCCCAACTACCCTATACACCCCAGGAATACCACACCAACTTTATTAGACAGGTTGTAGGATAAACTAAAATATAACACAGAAGGGGTAAAGACATTTAAAACATAACATTTAATTGTGCCATTAAAACAACAGTATCCCCACTGACACACACACAACGAAATTGGTCAAGGAGGCTCAGAGGCCACAACTAACAATGATAGTCGGAGTCAGACAATTCGATGGCCTGAATAATGACACTGTGGGGGGACAGTGGATATGTATGGAGACCAGGTAGGATGGGGCTATAGCCCTAATACACCCTGACAGGGGAGATGTTGTGCCCACTCACCCTGCTTGCTCAGGGAGCTGTCGGGGCACTCGTCCTTGAAAGGACGACCCCTGCCCCGGTCTACCCCTTGGTCAGCCCCTACACTTGAACAATTGCGTGGCCCGCCCAACGCGTTTCCCCCAAGTTACTGGCTTCATCAGGGGCTCCAGGGCAAATAGGAAATCACGTCAGTAATGCGTTACCCAATGTAAACAATAATACATAAAGTGCGACGAGATAACAAGGTGCAAACAAAGTTCAAAAGCCAATAAGGTGCAACAATAATGATGATAAAGTGCACCAATTAGAACCAACACATTAACAAAGTCCAAAAAATAAACACATTTCCCTTCGAAGATAGCCAAGGGACAAAGTGACAAATGGTGTGCTGGTTACCCAGAGCAGAGCCCTGCTACTGGGTTTGTATCACGTGACCACAGTGGCGGTCGGCGAGATATCGGGAACTGCAGTGACAGAGTGCGCGGTTACGCGTCCTACCTGGTCTCCATACATATCCCTGTGACCCCACAGTGTCATTATTCAGGCCATCGAATTGTCTGACTCCGACTATCATTGCTAGTTGTGGCCTCTGAGCCAACAATTGCGTTGTGTGTGTGTGTCAGTGGGGATACTGTTGTTTTAATAGCACAATTATATGTTATGTTTTAAATGTCTTTACCCCTTCTGTGAACCGATATTTGTAGCAGGGTAATTGAATTGCTTTATCTGTGAATTAAAATGTAACACAGGAACAAAACAAAATCCTGGGCCGTCCAGCCACTAACTACACATTAGTCACTTCTCTTTCAGCGTTGGCAGCCTCTTGCTGTGTGTACTAAGACCCCTTGTCTGTCCACTTCACTGGTGGGGGTCACTCACAGCGCCTGCTGTGTGCTCCTCACAAGGACCTCTGCCTCCCCCCTTTACAGCCACCTTGCTGTCTTCTGGGGAGAGTCCAGACTATTATGTTTCCTTTCCTTATATGCAGACTTCCCACACTTCTGCTGGCCTCATTAATTAGGCACCTGATGGGCATCTCTGCTAGCTCACCTAGGATAAAGGTCTTGGAAAACACCCTTTCATTGCCCTCAAACCTGCCCCAATGCCACAATTGACATCTGCGTGAAATATATCCCTATTACATTTTCTTTTCGTGCCAGGATGGACGACTTTACCCCGGTGGGGATCAATCGGAGCAAAAAACTGCCTTGAATTGCATTTATTATGTATTTTTAGATGCTTTTTTGCCCCTCATTGGACAAGAGAATATGGAAGGAAAGGGGCGTGACTTAGAGAGTGAGAGTCATGGATCAGAGGGAAAGGGCATGGCTTAGTGGGAAGAGGTGTGGCATTGAAAGGGGCATGGCTTAGTGGGAAGAGGTGTGGCATTGAAAGGGGCATGGCTTAGTGGGAAGAGGTTTGGCATTGAAAGGGGCATGGCTTAGTGGGAAGAGGTTTGGCATTGAAAGGGGCATGACTTAGTGGGAAGAGGTGTGGCATTGAAAGGGGCATGGCTTAGTGGGAAGAGGTGTGGCATTGAAAGGGGCATGGCTTAGTGGGAAGAGGTGTGGCTTTGAAAGGGGCATGACTTAGTGGGAAGAGGTGTGGCATTGAAAGGGGCATGGCTTAGAGGAAAAGGGGCATGGTTTAGCAGAAAAGGGGCATGGTTTAATGGAAAAGGGGCATGGTTTAGAAGGAAAAGAGCACGGCTTGGAAGGAAAGGGGCACGACTTAGAGGAAAAGGGATATGCTTAGGGGAAAAGGCGCGTGGTTTAGAAGGAAAAGGGCATGGCTTAGAGGAAAAAGGGCATGTTTTAAAAGGAAACGGGTACGGCTTAGAGGAAAAGGGGCATGGTTTAGAAGGAAAAGGGCATGGCTTAGAGGAAAAGGGGCATGGCTTAGAGGAAAATGGGCATGACTTAAAGGGAAAGGGGCATGGCTTAGAGGAAAAGGGGCATGGTTTAGAAGGAAAAGGGGTATGGTTTAGAAGGAACATGGGCATGGTTTAGAAGGAAAAGGGACATGACTTAGAGGAAAAGGGGCATGGCTTAGAGGAAAAGGGGCCTGACTTAGAGGGAAAGGGGCATGGCTTAGAGGAAAAGGGGCCTGACTTAGAGGGAAAGGGGCATGGCTTAGAGTAAAAAGGGCATGGTTTAGAAGGAAAAGGGCATGGCTAAAAAGGAAAGGGGCACCGCTTAGAGGAAAAGAGGCATAGCTTCAAGTGCAACAATCTGCACCAAACATTTTGTTTTTAAATGTTGATGTAAAATAATTTATTTTATAAGTGGTACAAAAACTAACTAAATTGTGTGTGTGGGTGTGTGTGTGTGTGTGGGGGGGGGGGGTGCTCTCCAGTAAAGTATAATGATAGAACTACTGTACTGCAGGGGCCTAGATAGGCAGGATTACACAAAAGGCACCAGGAGTAGGAAGATAAGATACACTCCCTGTGAATACTTTTACTTTATTATGTGAGGGGAAGAATACTGGAAACTACGGGGCCCTCTCCGTCCTCTTATCGTCATTTGGTTGCAGCTGCCTTATGTAGAGACAATAAAGATGTGAGGGCCCGCGACACAGCACAGAGTCATCGAAAATTGGATTCCCTAACAGGATAACACAACTTTGTATGGAGTCTATAGCGGTCGCCTTGAAATCTGATGAGCGTGTTTTCTCCATTCTGCGGCCATGTAGTAATTAAGGTAGTAATCATCGGGAACCATCAATTCTGAGGCTCCGATATTTCAAGGAAAATAGGATAATTTGTCATTTAGACAGTTCTCCAGTGGAGAAGATTTGTCTCCAGTCAATTTTCTGCTTTTGAGTTGAAGAATAGCTGCTTAGCACGACCTTGCGCTTCCTCGGCTCTGCTGGCATCGGGCTATAGACTCCTGCCTCTCAAGCTGTTCATCAGAAAAAAAATGGCGCCCCCCTCCCCCTCTCGTAATGCTTTTTTTTTTCTCAGTAAAACATCACCGCTGAGTACGAAGAACATGTACAATAAAACCTAAATAGGCACTAAGGGGGAGATTCATCAAAACCTGTGCAGAGGAAAAGTTGCTGAGTTGCCCATAGCAACCAATCACTACTTTCACTTTTGAAAAGGCTTCTGAAAACTGAAAGAAGCGATCTGATTGGTTGCTATGGGCAACTGGGCAACTTTTCCCCTGGACAGGATTTGATAAATCTCCCCCTATGTTATTTTGACAAACTTTGCATAGATCGATAGTACAAGCGAATAAAGGAAACTTTGTAATGTATCCTATTAGACAAAAATGTGTCTTTCTTCTATTATTAAAGGGGTACTCCGCCCCTAGACATCTTATCTCCTATCCAAAGGATAGGGGATAAGATGTCTGATCGCGGCGGTCCTGCCGCTGGTGATCTCCCTGCTGCATTCGGCATTCGTTTAGAGCGTCAAGTACAGCGCCACAGGCTCGTAACGTCACGGCCGTGCCCCCTCAATGCAAGTCTATGGGAGGGGGCGTGACGGCCGTCACGCCCCCTCCCATAGACTTGCATTGAGGGGGTATGGCCGTGACATCATGAGCGGGGAGCGGTCGTGACATCACGAGCCTCCGCCCTGCATTGTCAGACATCCGGCACAGCGCGAAGATCGCTTCGTGCACTGAATGTCTGGGGTGCGGTGCGACCCCCACAATCAGACATCTCATCCCCTATATGGATAGGGGTTGAAATGTCCAGGGATGGAGTACCCCTTTAAAGGAGTACTCTGGGATACAAAAATGTATCCCCTAAAAGAAGTGTCAAAATGAGTAACAACGAAGGAACGCCACTTGCTATAGAACTGTTTTTTACTTGGTCTTGGTCTCCTGAATAGAGCGTGTTCGACCACGGCAGGAGGTGGCGGACAACACGCCCCCTCAATGTGGCTCTATGGGTGAGCTGGAGATTGCGCTTTGACTCTCCCATAGAGCAGCATTAAGGGTGTGTGTCGGCGGCCGCCTTCTGCCATGGTCGAACACGCTCTATTCAGGAGGAGACCTGGGGCCCTGTACAGGAGATCGGGGGAGAGGGCTCAGCGTCCATACCCCCTGCGATCTGACACTCATTCCCTAATTTAAGGATAGGGGATAAGTTTTTGTATCCTGGAGTACCGCTATAAGCCTCTTTCCTCTCCCCCTATGAGACTGCATTCTGCTTTAAAAATCAGCTGAGCTTTGTCCTGTGTCTGCACGACAAGCAACATGCCCCCTTTTCTCCATCTAGTACTTCTGGTGGCGCTACGATGCCTATTTGCAAAATGGTTGGATGGGGTTACCCCAGACTTGCCCATGCTAATATATCACAATTGAAATAGTTTCTGGGGGTTGACAGGCTGGACTCACAGCAGCCAAGGGAGTCAAGCAAAAAACGGTTATTTAGCAAGTGGCGTTCCTTCATTGTTCCCCATTTTGACGCCCAGGATATTGCTGACATTGTTTGCCCCTTTTAACATGCAAAGTGGTATAACGTTGAGGCCCTAAAGGGATCTCTTGAGGCTCTGCAATTCCCTAGCGACTCATAAGATGGCGGACCGCAAATTACTCCCCTTTATGTCCACTCCCTTGTGCACCAAAGAATGACCTCCAGCCTCAGTCCACGACTTAAAGGGTTACTCTGCCCCTAGAAATTGTATCTCCTATCCAAAGGGACCCCCCGCGATCTCTGTGCAGCACCTGACATTCTAAACTGTATATTTAGAATGATGGGTTCCCATGGCGGGAGACGTGACATCACACCAGGACGGCTGTCATGCCCCTTACCATGGATATGAATGGGGGCGTGGCTTGACGTCACGAGGAGGTGTGACATGGCACCCATATCAATCCTCACCTCATCCAAGCGAGGGGCCCCAATGTTGGCAGGATAATGCAGTGAACACATGTGACCGCACGCTCCGAGTTCAAGCCGATCTCCGCTTTGTGCTCTTACCGCTCATTTTGTTGAAGCTTTAGTGATTTTCCAAAGACATCTGCAGCTATTAGGGACAATTACCAGATGTTTACGTTAAGTAGCGCATTTATGGGGATGGAGATTTGGTTATGTCATTTAACATTTATGGATTTTACAAAAGTAATTGCCAGGACCACTATCCCCAGGATACACTTTAAGGTAATAAAATGCATTTGTGGGGATAAAATGCATTTGTGAAGAGTGTTTAACTGACCAAGTGTCTCCAAGAATACAGCTACTATAATACTGCTCCTATATACAAGAATATAACTACTATAATACTTCTCCTATATACAAGAATATACCTACTATAATACTGCTCCTATATACAAGAATATAACTACTATAATACTGCTCCTATATACAAGAATATAACTACTATAATACTGCTCCTATATACAAGAATATAACTACTATAATACTGCTCCCTATATACAAGAATATAACTACTATAATACTGCTCCTATATACAAGAATATAACTACTATAATACTGCTCCTATATACAGGAATATAACTACTATAATACTGCCTCCTATATACAAGAATATAATTACTATAATACTGCTCCTATATACAAGAATATAACTACAATAATACTGCCTCCTATATACAAGAATATAACTACTATAATACTGCCTCCTATATACAAGAATATAACTATTATAATACTGCTCCTATATACAGGAATATAACTACTATAATACTGCTCCTATATACAAGAATATAACTACTATAATACTGCTCCTATATACAAGAATATAACTACTATAATACTGCTCCTATATACAAGAATATAACTACTATAATACTGCTCCTATATACAAGAATATAACTACTATAATACTGCTCCTATATACAAGAATATAACTACTATAATACTGCTCCCTATATACAAAAATATAACTACTATAATACTGCTCCTATATACAAGAATATAACTACTATAATACTGCCTCCTATATACAAGAATATAACTACTATAATACTGCCTCCTATATACAAGAATATAACTACCATAATACTGCTCCTATATACAGGATTATAACTACTATAATACTGCACCTATATACAAGAATATAACTACTATAATACTGCTCCTATATACAAGAATATAACTACTATAATACTGCCTCCTATATACAAGAATATAACTACTATAATACTGCCTCCTATACACAAGAATATAACTACTATAATACTGCTCCTATACACAAGAATACAACTACTATAATACTGCTCCTATATACAAGAATATAACTACTATAATACTGCTCCTATATACAAGAATATAACTACTATAATACTGCTCCTATATACAAGAATATAACTACTATAATACTGCTCCTATATATAAGAATATACTACTATAATACTGCTCCTATATATAAGAATATAACTACTATAATACTGCCTTCTAAATACAAGATTATAACTTCTATAATTCCCTATATACAAGAATATATATGCGGTTACCCACCTTCATATTGGTCTATGCCCACCTTCATTAATGTGCTGACAATGCAGTTCCCTGGATGAGGAGCTCTGTGCAGTTTCTTACCAATAGAAAAAGGAATGAGATCAAATATGGACAGGGCCCCCTCACTCCTAGGGCCCACAGCAGCCACATGGTTTGTCACCATGTACTTACACCCTTGCTCTTTACAAAACAAGGGTGCATTTACTATAGAGGGGAAACCATATGGCCGCTAATTTACCTTGGAGAGAGGGGGCGGATCCCTGTTTGGTCCCATCTCCTTTACTACTAGCTGACTAGTATTATGCAGGACACGTCTCCTAAGGATAAATGCATTGTAAGCCAGTGAAGAGGTAGGGTACGGGTCCAAGGCTCATGAAGAGGGTACAAAGGATGAAAAAAATGTCTTTCTGTTCTGGGTTGCCAAACATCTGACACCATCATGTATCTAAGCGTGAACTTTGCCCCTTTTTGCCACTGAGGGCTCCACCACCGGGCCCTGGTACTATAATATTATGGGCTACTTTGAGTTACTCTTGTTTAGTCAATGGGTGAAATGTTGTGAGCTGCACATGGATGTAAAGTATCTGCAATCTGTATTTAAGGTCACGTTACTTAGAAATGGAGCGGCACTGCCAACTACGATCCAGTGAACCACAACTTGTGAGACACGGCCAGTAATGCGGGCTGTCAGAATTACGATACTCCCGGAAGTGCTAGGATAATTCCAAATGATACAACTTTAAAGCAATATACAATTGTAGAAGGTAAAAAGACTCCTGCACTCACCACAGAAATAGATGTCTGACGGCTCCAACTCAGATGCCTCCATGGACAGGACGGCAGGTCTGGCGTGAAGGGCTCAGGGGCGACTGCCAGCAGTTTCACGCAGTAAAATGCGCTTCTTCCGGCCTCCTAGGAGGCCAGAAGAAGCGCATCTTACTGCGCAAATCCGTTGGCAGTCGCCTCTGGGTGCCCCAGGATGCCGGAAGAAGGGCATCTTACTGCGCGAAACCACCGGCAGTCGCCTCTGGGCGCCCCAGGAGACCAGAACAAGTGCATCTTACTGTGCAAAATTGCCGACACTCGCCTCTGGGCACGCAAGGAGGCCAGAAGAAGCACATCTTACTGCGCAAAACCATCGACAGTCGCCTCTGAGCACCCCAGGAGGCCGAAAGAAGAGCATCTTGCTGCACGAAACCACCGGAAGTGGCCTCTGGGTGCCCCTGGAGGCCAGAAGAAGTGATCTTACTGCGCAAAACTGCCGGCAGTCGCCTCTGGGCACCGAAGGAGGCTGGAAGAAGCACATCTTGCTGCGCGAAACCACCGGCAGTTGCCTCTGGGCGCCCCAGGATGCAGGAAGAAGGGCATCTTACTGCGCGAAACCACCGGCAGTCGCCTCTGGGCGCCCCAGGAGACCAGAACAAGTGCATCTTACTGTGCAAAATTGCCGACACTCGCCTCTGGGCACACAAGGAGGCCAGAAGAAGCACATCTTACTGTGCAAAACCATCGACAGTCGCCTCTGAGCACCCCAGGAGGCCGAAAGAAGAGCATCTTACTGCACGAAACCACCGGAAGTGGCCTCTGGGTGCCCCTGGAGGCCAGAAGAAGTGATCTTACTGCGCAAAACTGCCGGCAGTCGCCTCTGGGCACCGAAGGAGGCTGGAAGAAGCACATCTTGCTGCGCGAAACCACCAGCAGTTGCCTCTGGGCGCCCCAGGAGACCAGAAGAAGTGCATCTTACTGTGCGAAACTGCTGGCAGTCACCTCTGGGCACCCAAGGAGTCCGGGAGAAGCGCATCTTACTGTGCAAAACCACCAGCAGTCGCCTCTGAACGCCCCAGGTGGCCGGAAGAAACGCATTTTACTGCGCGAAACCGTCGGCAGTCGCCTCTGGGCGCCACAGAAAGCCAGAAGAAGTTCATCCTACTGCGCAAATCTGTTGGCAGTTGCCTCTGGGTGCCCCAGGAGGCCAGAAGCAGCACATCTTACTGTGCAAAACTGCCGGCAGTCACCTCTGAGCGCCCCAGGATGCAGGAAGAAGGGCATCTTACTGCGCGAAACCACCGGCAGTCGCCTCTGGGCACCCCAGGAGACCAGAACAAGTGCATCTTACTGTGCAAAATTACTGACACTCGCCTCTAGGCACGCAAGGAGGCCAGGAGAAGCGCATCTTACTGCGCAAAACCATCGACAGTCGCCTCTGAGCACCCCAGGAGGCAGAAAGAAGAGCATCTTACTGCACGAAACCACCGGAAGTGGCCTCTGGGTGCCCCAGGAGGCCAGAAGAAGTGATCTTACTGCGCGAAACTGCCGGCAGTCGCCTCTGGGCACCGAAGGAGGCTGGAAGAAGCACATCTTGCTGCGCAAAACCACCGGCAGTTGCCTCTGGGCGCTCTAGGAGGCCAGAAGAAGCGCATCTTACTGCGCGAAACCGCAGTCAGTCACCTCTGAGAGCCCCACGCCAGACCTGCCGTCCATGGAGGGATCAGAGTTTGAGCCTTGAGACATCTATTTCTGCAGTGAATGCAGGAGTCTTTTTACCTTCTACAATTGTATGTTGACTTAAAGTTGTCTTACTTCTTATGACAATAAGATCTGATTTATAACATTGTTTACTGGGATCCTGTGTGAATGGATCATCTACAAAGTAAAGAATATCTTGAATACAACCCAACTATCCGTCAACTCCTCATAAACAAAACATAAAGCTCCTAATAACGACTAATCCAAAAAAAATAATGCGTAAAGTCTGTCAGTAAACACTTGATACAGTTCTCTCTGTATGAATACAGTATCAAGTGATTTTCTCTCCATTGGCTTATGAAATGAGAAGATTACGTCTCACAATGGGACTGAACATGTCGGCTCTTGCTACGGTCAACAAGGAATAAACGGGCAGAAGTGCGCGAGAGATAGGACTTCAATAAGACACAATCAGAAGTGTGGGCAAGACCTTAGTTATGTAGATGTTCTCTATAGTAACTGTCTGAAGAGCAGAAGGTACAAAGCTATGAATACATGGCGGGAGGGACGATCGTGTCAGTCACTGACTGGAAGAGCAGAGACTTCTGGTCTATGTTGAGATGACCTATGTGGGTTGAAACCTTAGATGTGCCAAGAGGTAAAGGTAGAACTGAAGGAGATCAGCCAAAAAACATCTTATCCCCTATCCAAAGGGGATAAGATGTCTGATCGTAGGGGGTCCCACCACTGGGAACCCCTACGATCTCGGCTGCGGCACCCCAGACATACGGTACACGGAGCAAAGTTACTGGATGACTGGTGATGCGGAGCGGAGGCTCGTGATGTTATGGTCTCAGGCTGCTCGTGACATCACGGCCATGCCCCCTCAATGCAAGTCTATGGGAGGTGGCGTGACGTGATGTCACGAGCCTCCAGTGCTCCAGCTCTGCACTCAACGCTCTAAACAAGCACTGGGTGCAGCAGAGAAATTGCGAGGGTCCACAGCTGCAGGACCCCACGATCAGACATCATATCCCCTATCCTTTGGATAGGGGATAAGATGTCTAGGGGAGGAGTACCCCTTTAAAGGAGTAGTCCAGTCCTGAAAAACGTATCCCCCCTCCTAAGGATAGGGGATACGTTTCAGATTGATAGGGGGGTCCAACCGCTGGGGCCCCCTGTGATCTCCTGTATGGGGCCCTGGCAGCCCGCAGGAAGGGGGCGTGTTTACCACTGCACGGAGCGGCGGCTGAAATGTCCCCCCTCAATACAACTCTATGGCATAGCTGGGGCGCTGCCTTCGGCAATCTCCGGCTCTGCCATAGCGCTGTATTGAGGGGGGGTGTCAGTCGCCACTTTGTGCAGTGGTCAACACGCCCCCTTCCCGCGGGCTGCCAGGGCCCCATACAGGAGATCGCAGGGAGCCCCAGCGGTCGGACCCCCCGGGATCTGAAACTTATCTCCTCTCCTTAGGATAGGGGATACATTTTTCAGGACTGGACTACTCCGTTAAACATTTTCACCCAATACCGTGTGAATCCATTTGGACAGAACCACTGGATTGTTCAATAATTTTTAAATAGAAATCAAGAACTATAACTTTCTAGGTGGCAACTTCACCAGTCCTCCATGTGACTTTATTAGCATCTTCAAGGGAATTTCTATTGTTCCGCACAAAATAAAGAAAAAACTAAACGAGATTCCGGACCACAGATGATGATGGAAATATTTTCGATAGGCAGCTGTTTCAGTCTAAATTGTTTTCCAAGCTCTTTGAGAGTTTACGAAAGGTCATTATGAGACCTGGAAAGAGAATGTTATGGTTGTTATCTATCGACTAAGCCTGTTTGGCTTTGGGTCGTCCCTGAGGGCATTTTCTAAGTGATTCCTAAGTTTCCACCATTTAAACCATATACAGGGATCTGGATTGCAGAGGACCACCAGGCAGTTACCCATGTAGCTACCCCTGTATAGCTGACCACTGGCCTTGCAGGCCAAGAAACACTGGAGTGAAGGGCCGAGGGGTCAGGGAAGAGAAGAATCCAAGTACAGGCTGAGTTTGTGCGTAGTCAGTGGGCAGGCAATAAATATCTCAGGGCCAGTAACACAGGCTTATTGGTCAGGCATGGGTATACAACAGAGTAAATGGCAGCAGACAGAGGAATTGTTAGGTAACATGTCAGGTTGAAGCATAAAACGGTTAACCTTAAAGGGGTACTCCGCTGGAAAACATTTTGTTTAAGTCAACTGGCTCCAGAAAGTTAAACCGATTTGTAAATTACTTCTATTTAAAAATCTTAATCCTTCCAGTACAGGAAGTTGTGTAGTTCTTTCCAGTCTGACCACAGTGCTCTCTGCTGACACCTCTGTCCATGTCAGGAACTGTCCAGAGCAGGAGAGGTTTGCTCTGGGGATTTGCTCCTGCCCTTGAACAATTCCTGACATGGACAGAGGTGTCAGCAGAGAGCACTGTGGTCAGACTGAAATAAAATTCAAAAAGGAAATAACTTCCTGTGGATCATACAGCAGCTGATAAGTACTGGAAGAATTAAGATTTTTTAATAGAAGTAATTTAAAAATCTGTATAACTTTCTGGAACCAGTTGATAAAAATTGTTTTCCACCGGAGTACCCCTTTAATGGGACACCAACAGGCTAGCAACCAAATGGCTCAGACAGAGTGTGGCTATTTTCATGTAGAATTGGAATGTTTAGTGCCCTTACCTATCCTGGGGTCGGAGCAATGGTTTTCTTTCCCCTTATCCTGCCTAGTGGGGCACTTCTCAGACCCACCATTCCTCCCTATGGCTTTGGAGCAAACAGAAGATATTATGGTCATGTGCACTTCATGCTCTGTAGAGAGGGAAGCATCTTCTAAGCAGAGGAGCATCGGGTCGGACCTGATAATAAGGACACTTTGCCCATATTTAATATTTGTCTAGACCGTTCCTTTAAATAAAGCAGTTAGTGTATCATGTGCGGCACTGAATACGCCATTGTTCTGACACAAAGCTCTTTTGAGCCTCCACTCATCAGATCTCTTCTTATTTCCAAACAGACCTTCAGGTAACCCTACTCGCCGACACGATGACAGATACAGAATAGAGCGGGCCGACGTCTCCCTTTTATGTATCTCTGTCTCTGGTAACAGAGGATGCGGCGGCATACACAGAGCTGGTGTTATTATATCTGGGGTATTATTTTAGGGTAACACAAGCTGTTTCGATGAAAACTGGTTTTACACCGATTGGAATTTTTGTAATGAGTTTAGTGTAATGTTAGTGCCCCCGGCATTGTGAGACAGGGTATTGCAGATGTAAGATGTCCGTACTGGGATAGTGGGATCCAGTGAACTTCGTAAAGGGTAGGGATTCTCAGGCGCTGACAGGAACAAAGAGGCTTCAGGTAGGTAGGTTCAGGTATAAAAAGCTTTATTCAGCCAAGATGCAACGCGTTTCACTGCGCAAGCGCAGCTTCCTCAGGCCTGAGTAAGCTGCGCTTGCGCAGTGAAACACGTTGCATCTTGGCTGAATAAAGCTTTGTATACCTGAACCTACCTACCTGAAGCCTCTTTGTTCCTGTCAGCGCCTGAGAATCCCTACCCTTTACGGAGTTCACTTGATCCCACAAGCTTTTATGGGAAGGCTGCCGACAAACACACTAATCTTTGTTTCCACACGTGTTAACCATTGTTGTGCATTAGCACGTGTGATCCTCCACAGGGAGCGCCTCTGCTTTGTATTTTTTACGTACTGGGGTAGGTAATGTGAAGGGGTATTTCAGAGACCACTGTGGAAGAGGAAATAGCACAATGAAGACAAGGTCCACACGTACCCAAAGAGGTTTCTCTTCTTACTTGGAGACATCCATGTGGCCCAGTCCATGCCTCTTCTTCTCACCTTTTTCTGCTTCTTCTACTGCTGCCGCTATTGCCTTTCCCAGCACTGCCCATAGGGTATGCACACGTGCCGTCTATGCCTCCTAAATCACCACCAACCACATATGGAGCTTCACCCTCACCGAGCAGCCTGTTCACCCTCACGAGCAGCCTGTTCACCCTCACCGAGCAGCCTGTTCACCCTCACCGAGCAGCCTGTTCACCCTCACCGAGCAGGTTCTGTCAGTGTCCCAGCAAAGTTGTTCTGTGTATGTGTTCTGTTACAGTCTATGACCCCGGCTTGCCTCCTTGACTCTGTCCCTGTCTTCTGCCTCTTTCCCCATTGGCTCTCCTGTGTCTGACCTTATTTCTTACAGTGATCCTTTGCTGCCCCCAATGACCTGTTTGCCTGTCTGATCCTACACGTGTACTGTATGCTCTCAGCCCAAGGCCAAGACCTGTATCCCTGCCTGACCCCTTAATGTCTCTTGGCCCTCAAGGCCAGCTGCCACCTCTACCAGGACCATGAGTTACTGACCTGGTAGTCCCCTGCAGATCATCACCTGGAGACAGGTCTGCTGTCATTGGGTACAGCCCCAATAAGGGGCCTGGGGCTCCCAATACACCCCCTGCAGCAGCCACATCACAGAAGCAGAAGTCTCCTGCTCCTGTACATACAGTACGCAAATAGCAAACTATCTACTAGGTGCATTACCTACCTGAGGGGCACTATGGCACTATCTACAGGGGCATTACCAAGTACCTTCTGGGAGCATTACCTACCTGGGGGCATTACCTAATACTTACTGGGGGCATTACCTACTACCTACCTACCTACTGTGGCATTACCTACCTGGTAGCATTACTGGGGTCATTACCCACCTACCTACTGGGAGCATTGCTGACCTACTGGGGGCTTCTACCTTAAAGAGGGATTCCCTACCTAACTGCTGGCGGCATTACCTGATAGTGGAGGGGAAATTACCAACCTACCATCACCCAATCCCCCTAACCTTCCCTCAACACACTTACCTACTCCATTATACTATGCAGGGCACCAAAAGCGGCATTATTTAGGGCACTGAGGGTAGAGAAGAGGTGGGGAAGAAGACTTCATGGTGGTCTGAGCCAGACAGAGAGGGAAAGAGAGTGACAACCCCTGTGAGTCAGTAGATGTAATTGCACTGTAATCACTTAAACGGTCTGCAGAGCTTGTTTAGAGCTGGGGTCACCACTATATAGGCATCGTATGGGGGGGGGGGGATATTGATCTATGTTCAGTGTTTTTTATAGAGTCACTATGTGGTAGTAATGGTTTTAGTCATGTTATGGTGGTATTATTCTCCCATGTATACTGGTATTATTGGTAATATTGGTCTCAGTATACAGGATTTAGTCAGTATCAGTATGATGGTAATATGTATGGTGATAATATGTCTCCTTCCTTCCATCAGGAAATATAGCAATGTATACAAGTGTAGCACTAACTCTCATGGACTGGGTATATCATCAGAAATATAATAAGATTCAGAAGTGACTGTAATGATTGGCGATGAAGTGGATCCGATGTACCTGTGTGAATGATGATGTGGGCCGTACCAGGGAGTGGAGTCTAAGGTGCTGCTGGTTTTCACCAGAGCCCACCGCAAAGTGGGATAGACTTGATGCGGAAGGCGGCAACCAGGTTGTTACCCCTGATACGACTCGTCCAAACAGGTGGCCAAGGTGTAACGTGGCACAGGAAGGAAGAGGCAACATGAAGTCTGGACAGACAGGAGGTCAGGGCTGGCGGCACAGTAGCAAGGTCAGGTCACATAGCAAGAGGTCAGTGGGCAGGCAGCACAGGAGCAAGTTCAGGATACGTAGCAATAAGGTCATATACACATCAAGGCAAGACACAAAACTGAACGCTTTCTCTAAGGCTGATAAGGCACCAAGATCCGGCAAGGGTAAAAAGTAAGTGCTTATACTTATAGGATCATGGGGAAGCAAGAACTAATTAACTGGGTACTGTACCTTTAAATTTCACAGAGCAGACACGAGCACTTTAGGAGCTGGGGACGCGCACGCCGGCACACAGGAAGCACATGGGGACGACGAGGGAGGTGAGGAACGGAGGGCTGAATGCGATCGCATGGCAAGTGACGGGCAGTGCCGGGCAGCAGAGGAGGAGTGCGTCCGCGGCCAGCATGTCTGAGTAGGAGAAAATCCCCATAGCAAACATATGCTTCTCTGGACGGTTCCTAAAATGGACAGAGGTGTCAGCAGAGAGCACTGTGGTCATGATGTCAGCAGAGAGCTCTGTGTTCCAAAAAGAAAAGAATTTCCGCTGTAGTATTCAGCAGCTAATAAGTACTGGAAGGATTAAGATTTTTTAATAGAAGTAATTTACAAATCTGTTTAAGTTTCTGGCACCAGTTGATAAAAAAAAAAAAAGTTTTTCACTGGAGTACCCTTTTAACACTGTGCGAACCATTAACCCCCATTGACTTATACAGTATCATATAGGACAGTGGTCTCTAAACTGTGGCTCTCCAGATGTTGCAAAACGACAACTCCCAGCATGCCCGGACAGCCAACGGCTGTCCGGGCATGCTGGGAGTTGTAGTTGTGCAGCATCTTGAGCGCAACAGTCTAGAGACCACTGTCCTATATGTTTCAGAACACATTTTCCGCCATACGCGATGCTATTTTATGATTTCTCGTTTTCTCGCAAGTATGGCGCCCATAAAAAAAATGATATTCGTGTGAATTACCCAGTTGCACCTTTCACTTTCATCCTATTTCCCAGCAGATTGATGGCAGAAAACCCAGATCTAATAACCGGCTCGTCTACTTATATTACATTAATATGTATTAGGAATTTCTGAAGAATAAAATAGATTATGTTTCCTCATTTCCATCTAATTCCGACCACTAAATTATTCCAGGTTTATATATATCGTCTTACGGAACGTTCTGCACTGGTGAAGGATTATGTTTAGCTGCAGATTTATCAGGGGTGCTGTGTATGAACCATATGGGGGGCTCCAGCTCAGTTCGGCTCTATCCATAGATACAATATTTTTTTCTATATATAAAGGGCCACATGTTCATTCATGGAATCATAAGATATCTTAAAGATTGGTAAATCCCGGTGAGGAATGACATATGGACCGTGCTCACTATAATACACAACATCACACATTAGCACAGACCGCTAGGTATAAATAACAAAATAAATACTTGATATACTAGATGAGTCGCCGGCACTGCATGGTCTTCCTACCTAAAACTTTTTTGGAAAAGGAAAAGCAACAATGAAGCACTTGTAATCGTATCCCATCCTCATATCCCGTCCTCATATCCTGACCTCATATCCCATCCTCCTATCCCGACCTCATATGCCGTCCTCATATCCTGTCCTCATATCCCGTCCTCATATCCTGACCTCATATCTCATCCTCATATCCTGTCCTCATATCCTGACCTCATATCCCAACCTCATATCTCGTCCTCATATCCCGACCTCATATCCCGTCCTCATATCCTGACCTCATATCTCATCCTCATATCCTGACCTCATATCTCGTCCTCATATCCCGACCTCATATCCCGTCCTCATATCCTGACCTCATATCTCATCCTCATATCCTGACCTCATATCTCATCCTCATATCCTGTCCTCATATCCCGACCTCATATCCCGTCCTCATATCCTGTCCTCATATCCCGTCCTCATATCCTGACCTCATATCTCATCCTCATATCCTGACCTCATATCCCAACCTCATATCTCGTCCTCATATCCCGACCTCATATCCCGTCCTCATATCCTGACCTCATATCCCGACCTCATATCCCGTCCTCATATCTCGTCCTCATATCCTGACCTCATATCTCGTCCTCATATCCCATCCTCATATCTCGTCCTCATATCCTGACCTCATATCCTGACCTCATATCTCATTCTCATATCCCGTCCTCATATCCCATCCTCATATCGTGACCTCATATCCCATCCTCATATCTCATCCTCATATCCTGTCCTCATATCTCGTCTTCATATCCCATCCTCATATCCCGACCTCATATCCCATCCTCATATCCCGTCCTTGTATCCCGACCTCATATCCCATCCTCATATCCCTTCCTCATATCCTGACCTCATATCCTTTCCATATATCTCATCCTCATATCCCGTCCTCATATCCCATCCAAATATCTCATCCTCAAATCCTGTCCTCATATCCCGTCCTCATATCCTGACCTCATATCCCGTCCTCATATCCCATCCAAATATCTCATCCTCAAATCCCGTCCTTATATGCCGTCCTCATATCCTGACCTCATATCCCGTCCTCATATCCCGACCTCATATTCTTACCTCATATCTCATCCTCATATCTCGTCCTCATATTCTGTCCTGATATCCCATCCTCTTATCCTACCTTCTTATGCTGTCCTCATATTATGACCTCAAATCCTGTCCTCATATCCCAACCTCATTGTCACGATTCGGCAGGCTGGAGGTGGATCCTCTGTGTCAGAGAGGGATTGGCGTGGACCGTGTCGGTAGACCGGTTCTAAGTTGCTACTGGTTTTCACCAGAGCCCGCCGCAAAGCGGGATGGTCTTGCAGCGGCGGTAGCAACCAGGTCGTATCCACCGGCAACGGATCAACCTCTCTGACTGCTGAGATAGGCGTGGTACAAGGGATAAGGCAAGAGCAAGGTCGGACGTAGCAGAAGGTCGGGGCAGGCGGCAAGGTTTGTAGTCTAAAGAAATAGCAGGAGGTCAGGAACACAGTATGGGTAAACACAGTAGTAGCTTTCTCAAGGCACTAAGGCAACAAGATCCGGCAAGGAAGTGCAGGGGAAGTGAGGTAATATAGCCAGGGAGCAGGTGGAAGCTAATTAGGCTGATTGGGCCAGGCACCAATCATTGGTGCACTGGCCCTTTAAATCTCAGAGAGCTGGTGCGCGCGCGCCCTAGAGAGCGGAGCCGCGCGCGCCAGAACATGACAGCCGGGGACCGGGACAGGTGAGTGACTTGGGATGCGATTCGCGAGCGGGCGCCTCCCGCTGTGCGAATCGCATCCCCGCCGGCAATGTCAGTGCAGCGCTCCCGGTCAGCGGGTCTGACCGGGGTGCTGCAGGGAGAGAAACGCCACGAGCGCTTCGGGGAGGAGCAGGGACCCGGAGTGCTCAGCGTAACAGTACCCCCCCCCCCCTTAGGTCTCCCCCTCTTTTTGTCGGGATGTCGCTCCACATGGGACGAGGACATTGGGAGCGATTGTAGAGTCTCCTTCTGGGGGACAGTGAAGTCCTGGGTATGCCCTTGAACGGCAGACAGTTCAGAAGGAGTGGGAATGGGGAGGGGGGGCAGAGGGTGAGGCTTGGCACGGGGCAGAGTGTTACCAGGACGGGGGCTATGAGGAGGCACGGCACAGTCCTGATAAGCCTTGGGGAGACCAGGCACAGGAGGAGACACTGAGGCCCGACAGACGGGGCTGGGAGCAGACGTGAGGCATTTCTTGCGGCAAGCAGGACCCAAATTCTTGATCTCCCCGGTGGTCCAGTCCAGGGTAGGAGAATGAAGCTGGAGCAATGGCAGACCGAGGAGGACTTCAGAGGTGCAGTTGGGCAGGACCAAAAATTCAATTTTCTCGTGATGCAGTCCAATGTTCATAAGCAGGGGCTCTGTGCAGTAACGCACAGTGCAGTGCAACTTCACTCCGTTGACCGAAGAAATGTAAAGCGGCTTGACGAGACGGGTCACCGGGATGCAGTACCTATCAAGCAAAGAGGCCAGAATAAAATTTCCAGAAGAACCAGAGTCCACGACGGCCACGGCTGAGAAGGAGGAGTTGGCAGAAGGAGAAATCCGCACGGGCACAGTGAGACATGGAGAAGCAGAGTTCGTACCAAGAGACGCCAGACCCACGTGAGCAGGGTGCGAGCGTGCGTTTTCCAGACGTGGAGGACGGATAGGGCAATCCACCAAGAAATGTTCGGTACTAGCGCAGTACAGACATAGATTTTTATCCCTACGGCGAGACCTCTCTTCAAGGGTCAGGCGAGACCGATCCACTTGCATAGCCTCCTCGGCGGGAGGCACAGGGGTAGATTGCAAAGGATACTGTGAGAGAGGTGCCCAGGGATTAAGGTCTTTTTCCTGGCGGAGCTCCTGGTGTCTCTCAGAAAAACGCATGTCAATGCGGGTGGCCAAATGGATAAGTTCATGCAGGTTGGCAGGAATTTCTCGTGCGGCCAGCACATCCTTGATGTTACTGGATAGGCCTTTTTTAAAGGTCGCGCAGAGAGCCTCGTTATTCCAGGATAATTCAGAGGCGAGGGTACGAAATTGGATGGCGTATTCGCCTACAGAAGAACTACCCTGGACCAGGTTTAACAAGGCAGTTGTCACGATGCCGGCTGGCAGGTAGTGGATCCTCTGTGCCAGAGAGGGATTGGCGTGGACCGTGCTAGTGGACCGGTTCTAAGCCACTACTGGTTTTCACCAGAGCCCGCCGCAAAGCGGGATGGTCTTGCTGCGGCGGTAGTGACCAGGTCGTATCCACTAGCAACGGCTCACCTCTCTGGCTGCTGAAGATAGGCGCGGTACAAGGGAGTAGGCAAAAGCAAGGTCGGACGTAGCAGAAGGTCGGGGCAGGCAGCAAGGATCGTAGTCAGGGGCAACGGCAGAAGGTCTGGAAACACAGGCAAGGAACACACAAGGAACGCTTTCACTGGCACTAAGGCAACAAGATCCGGCAAGGGAGTGCAGGGGAAATGAGGTGATATAGGGAAGTGCACAGGTGAACACACTAATTGGAACCACTGCGCCAATCAGCGGCGCAGTGGCCCTTTAAATCGCAGAGACCCGGCGCGCGCGCGCCCTAGGGAGCGGGGCCGCGCGCGCCGGGACAGAACAGACGGAGAGCGAGTCAGGTAGGGGAGCCGGGGTGCGCATCGCGAGCGGGCGCTACCCGCATCGCGAATCGCATCCCGGCTGGCAGCGGAATCGCAGCGCCCCGGGTCAGAGGACGTGACCGGAGCGCTGCCGCGGGGAGAGTGAAGCGAGCGCTCCGGGGAGGAGCGGGGACCCGGAGCGCTCGGCGTAACAGTACCCCCCCCCCTTGGGTCTCCCCCTCTTCTTAGAGCCTGAGAACCTGAGGAGCAGACTTTTGTCTAGGATGTTGTCCTCAGGTTCCCAGGATCTCTCTTCAGGACCACAACCCTCCCAGTCCACTAAAAAAAAATTTTTCCCTCTGACCTTTTTGGCAGCTAAAATTTCTTTGGCCGAGAAGATGTCCGAGGAGCCGGAAACAGGAGTGGGAGGAACAGATTTGGGAGAAAAATGGTTGAGGATGAGTGGTTTGAGAAGAGAGACGTGAAAGGCATTAGGGATACGAAGAGAGGGAGGAAGAAGAAGTTTATAAGAGACAGGATTAATTTGACACAAAATTTTGAAAGGACCAAGATAGCGTGGTCGCAACTTGTAGCTAGGGACACGGAAGCGGACATATTTAGCGGAGAGCCATACCTTGTCTCCAGGGGAAAAAACGGGGGGAGCTCTTCTTTTCTTATCTGCGAATTTCTTCATGCGTGATGAAGCCTGTAAGAGAGAATTTTGGGTCTCTCTCCATATGATGGAAAGGTCACGAGAAATTTCATCCACAGCGGGCAGACCAGAGGGCAAGGGAGTAGGGAGGGGGGGAAGAGGGTGACGGCCGTACACCACGAAAAATGGGGATTTGGAGGAAGACTCAGAGACCCTGAAGTTATACGAGAATTCGGCCCATGGGAGGAGATCTGCCCAGTCATCCTGGCGGGAGGAAACAAAATGTCGCAAATAATCACCCAAGATCTGGTTAATCCTTTCTACTTGTCCATTGGACTGGGGATGATATGCAGAAGAAAAATTTAATTTAATCTTGAGTTGTTTACAGAGAGCCCTCCAGAATTTAGACACGAATTGGACGCCTCTATCCGAGACAATCTGCGTAGGCAACCCGTGAAGACGAAAAATGTGTACAAAAAATTGTTTAGCCAACTGAGGCGCAGAAGGAAGACCAGGAAGAGGGATGAAATGTGCCATTTTGGAGAATCGATCAACGACCACCCAAATAACAGTGTTGCCACGGGAAGGGGGTAAATCAGTAATAAAATCCATACCAATCAGAGACCAAGGCTGTTCGGGGACAGGCAGAGGATGAAGAAAACCAGCGGGCTTCTGGCGAGGAGTCTTATCCCGGGCACAGATAGTGCAGGCTCGCACAAAGTCCACAACATCCGTCTCCAGAGTCGGCCACCAATAGAAGCGGGAGATGAGTTGCACAGATTTCTTGATACCCGCATGACCTGCGAGATGGGAGGAGTGACCCCATTTGAGGATTCCGAGGCGTTGGCGAGGAGAAACAAAGGTCTTTCCTGGAGGAGTCTGCCTGATGGAGGCAGGAGAAGTGGAGATCAGGCAGTCAGGTGGAATGATGTTGTTACGCGGAGCGCTCCGGGTCCCCGCTCCTCCCCGGAGCGCTCGCTTCACTCTCCCCGCGGCAGCGCTCCGGTCACGTCCTCTGACCCGGGGCGCTGCGATTCCGCTGCCAGCCGGGATGCGATTCGCGATGCGGGTAGCGCCCCGCTCGCGATGCGCACCCCGGCTCCCCTACCTGACTCGCTCTCCGTCTGTTCTGTCCCGGCGCGCGCGGCCCCGCTCCCTAGGGCGCGCGCGCGCCGGGTCTCTGCGATTTAAAGGGCCACTGCGCCGCTGATTGGCGCAGTGGTTCCTATCAGTGTGTTCACCTGTGCACTTCCCTATATCACCTCACTTCCCCTGCACTCCCTTGCCGGATCTTGTTGCCTTAGTGCCAGTGAAAGCGTTCCTTGTGTGTTCCTTGCCTGTGTTTCCAGACCTTCTGCCGTTGCCCCTGACTACGATCCTTGCTGCCTGCCCCGACCTTCTGCTACGTCCGACCTTGCTTCTGTCTACTCCCTTGTACCGCGCCTATCTTCAGCAGCCAGAGAGGTGAGCCGTTGCTAGTGGATACGACCTGGTCACTACCGCCGCAGCAAGACCATCCCGCTTTGCGGCGGGCTCTGGTGAAAACCAGTAGTGGCTTAGAACCGGTCCACTAGCACGGTCCACGCCAATCCCTCTCTGGCACAGAGGATCCACTACCTGCCAGCCGGCATCGTGACAGTAGATCCGGCCATGGATCCCGCTGAAGTTCCTCTGCCAGTTGTCGCTGACCTCACCACGGTGGTCGCCCAGCAGTCACAACAGATAGCGCAACAAGGCCAACAGCTGTCTCAACTGACCGTTATGCTACAACAGTTACTACCACAGCTTCAGCAGTCTTCTCCTCCGCCAGCTCCTGCACCTCCTCCGCAGCGAGTGGCCGCTCCTGGGATACGCTTATCCTTGCCGGATAAATTTGATGGGGACTCTAAGTTTTGCCGTGGCTTTCTTTCCCAATGTTCCCTGCATCTGGAGATGATGTCGGACCTGTTTCCCACTGAAAGGTCTAAGGTGGCTTTCGTAGTCAGCCTTCTGTCCGGAAAAGCCCTGTCATGGGCCACACCGCTCTGGGACCGCAATGACCCCGTCACTGCCTCTGTACACTCCTTCTTCTCGGAAATCCGAAGTGTCTTTGAGGAACCTGCCCGAGCCTCTTCTGCTGAGACTGCCCTGTTGAACCTGGTCCAGGGTAATTCTTCCGTTGGCGAGTATGCCGTACAATTCCGTACTCTTGCTTCAGAATTGTCCTGGAATAATGAGGCCCTCTGCGCGACCTTCAAAAAAGGCCTATCCAGCAACATTAAAGATGTTCTGGCCGCACGAGAAATTCCTGCTAATCTACATGAACTTATTCACCTAGCCACTCGCATTGACATGCGTTTTTCCGAAAGGCGTCAGGAACTCCGCCAAGATATGGACTCTGTTCGCACGAGGCGTTTCTTCTCCTCGGCTCCTCTCTCCTCTGGTCCCCTGCAATCTGTTCCTGTGCCTCCCGCCGTGGAGGCTATGCAGGTCGACCGGTCTCGCCTGACACCTCAAGAGAGGATACGACGCCGTATGGAGAACCTCTGCCTGTACTGTGCTAGTACCGAACACTTCCTGAGAGATTGTCCTATCCGTCCTCCCCGCCTGGAAAGACGTACGCTGACTCCGCACAAAGGTGAGACAGTCCTTGATGTCTACTCTGCTTCTCCACGTCTTACTGTGCCTGTGCGGATGTCTGCCTCTGCCTTCTCCTTCTCTACAGTGGCCTTCTTGGACTCTGGATCTGCAGGAAATTTTATTTTGGCCTCTCTCGTCAACAAGTTCAACATCCCGGTGACCAGTCTCGCCAGACCCCTCTACATCAATTGTGTAAATAATGAAAGATTGGACTGTACCATACGTTTCCGCACGGAGCCCCTTCTTATGAGCATCGGATCTCATCATGAGAGGATTGAACTTTTGGTCCTCCCCAATTGCACCTCGGAAATTCTCCTTGGACTTCCCTGGCTTCAACTTCATTCCCCTACCCTGGATTGGTCCACTGGGGAGATCAAGTGTTGGGGGTCCTCTTGTTCCAAGAACTGTCTAAAACCGGTTCCCAGTAACCCTTGCCGTAACTCTGTGGTTCCTCCAGTAACCGGTCTCCCTAAGGCCTATATGGACTTCGCGGATGTTTTCTGCAAAAAACAAGCTGAGACTCTACCTCCTCACAGGCCTTATGATTGCCCTATCGACCTCCTCCCGGGCACTACTCCACCCCGGGGCAGAATTTATCCTCTCTCTGCCCCAGAGACTCTTGCCATGTCCGAATACGTCCAGGAGAATCTAAAAAAGGGCTTTATCCGTAAATCCTCCTCTCCTGCCGGAGCCGGATTTTTCTTTGTGTCCAAAAAAGATGGCTCCCTACGTCCGTGCATTGACTACCGCGGTCTTAATAAAATCACGGTTAAGAACCGCTACCCCTTACCCCTCATCTCTGAACTCTTTGATCGCCTCCAAGGTGCCCACATCTTCACTAAATTGGACTTAAGAGGCGCCTATAACCTCATCCGCATCAGAGAGGGGGACGAGTGGAAAACGGCATTTAACACCAGAGATGGACACTTTGAGTATCTGGTCATGCCCTTTGGACTGTGCAACGCCCCTGCCGTCTTCCAAGACTTTGTCAATGAAATTTTTCGTGATCTGTTATACTCCTGTGTTGTTGTATATCTGGACGATATCCTAATTTTTTCTGCCAATCTAGAAGAACACCGCCAGCATGTCCGTATGGTTCTTCAGAGACTTCGTGACAACCAACTCTATGCCAAAATTGAGAAATGTCTGTTTGAATGCCAATCTCTTCCTTTTCTAGGATATTTGGTCTCTGGCCAGGGACTACAGATGGATCCAGACAAACTCTCTGCCGTCTTAGATTGGCCACGCCCCTCCGGACTCCGTGCTATCCAACGCTTTTTGGGGTTCGCCAATTATTACAGGCAATTTATTCCACATTTTTCTACCATTGTGGCTCCTATCGTGGCTTTAACCAAAAAAAATGCTGATCCCAAGTCCTGGCCTCCTCAAGCAGAAGACGCCTTTAAACGACTCAAGTCTGCCTTTTCTTCGGCTCCCGTCCTCTCCAGACCTGACCCTTCCAAACCCTTCCTATTGGAGGTTGATGCCTCCTCAGTGGGAGCTGGAGCTGTTCTTCTACAAAAAAATTCTTCCGGGCATGCAGTCACTTGTGGTTTTTTCTCTAGGACCTTCTCTCCAGCGGAGAGGAACTACTCCATCGGGGATCGAGAGCTTCTAGCCATTAAATTAGCACTTGAGGAATGGAGGCATCTGCTGGAGGGATCAAGTTCTCCTGTTATTATCTACACCGACCACAAGAACCTCTCCTACCTCCAGTCTGCCCAACGGCTGAATCCTCGCCAGGCCCGGTGGTCTCTGTTCTTTGCCCGATTTAATTTTGAGATTCACTTTCGTCCTGCCGATAAGAACATTAGGGCCGATGCTCTCTCTCGTTCCTCGGATGCCTCAGAAGTTGAACTCTCTCCGCAACACATCATTCCACCTGACTGCCTGATCTCCACTTCTCCTGCCTCCATCAGGCAGACTCCTCCAGGAAAGACCTTTGTTTCTCCTCGCCAACGCCTCGGAATCCTCAAATGGGGTCACTCCTCCCATCTCGCAGGTCATGCGGGTATCAAGAAATCTGTGCAACTCATCTCCCGCTTCTATTGGTGGCCGACTCTGGAGACGGATGTTGTGGACTTTGTGCGAGCCTGCACTATCTGTGCCCGGGATAAGACTCCTCGCCAGAAGCCCGCTGGTTTTCTTCATCCTCTGCCTGTCCCCGAACAGCCTTGGTCTCTGATTGGTATGGATTTTATTACTGATTTACCCCCTTCCCGTGGCAACACTGTTATTTGGGTGGTCGTTGATCGATTCTCCAAAATGGCACATTTCATCCCTCTTCCTGGTCTTCCTTCTGCGCCTCAGTTGGCTAAACAATTTTTTGTACACATTTTTCGTCTTCACGGGTTGCCTACGCAGATTGTCTCGGATAGAGGCGTCCAATTCGTGTCTAAATTCTGGAGGGCTCTCTGTAAACAACTCAAGATTAAATTAAATTTTTCTTCTGCATATCATCCCCAGTCCAATGGACAAGTAGAAAGGATTAACCAGATCTTGGGTGATTATTTGCGACATTTTGTTTCCTCCCGCCAGGATGACTGGGCAGATCTCCTCCCATGGGCCGAATTCTCGTATAACTTCAGGGTCTCTGAGTCTTCCTCCAAATCCCCATTTTTCGTGGTGTACGGCCGTCACCCTCTTCCCCCCCTCCCTACTCCCTTGCCCTCTGGTCTGCCCGCTGTGGATGAAATTTCTCGTGACCTTTCCATCATATGGAGAGAGACCCAAAATTCTCTCTTACAGGCTTCATCACGCATGAAGAAGTTCGCGGATAAGAAAAGAAGAGCTCCCCCCGTTTTTTCCCCTGGAGACAAGGTATGGCTCTCCGCTAAATATGTCCGCTTCCGTGTCCCTAGCTACAAGTTGGGACCACGCTATCTTGGTCCTTTCAAAATTTTGTGTCAAATTAATCCTGTCTCTTATAAACTTCTTCTTCCTCCCTCTCTTCGTATCCCTAATGCCTTTCACGTCTCTCTTCTCAAACCACTCATCCTCAACCGTTTTTCTCCCAAATCTGTTCCTCCCACTCCTGTTTCCGGCTCCTCGGACATCTTCTCGGTCAAAGAAATTTTAGCTGCCAAAAAGGTCAGAGGGAAAAATTTTTTTTTAGTGGACTGGGAGGGTTGTGGTCCTGAAGAGAGATCCTGGGAACCTGAGGACAACATCCTAGACAAAAGTCTGCTCCTCAGGTTCTCAGGCTCTAAGAAGAGGGGGAGACCCAAGGGGGGGGGTACTGTTACGCCGAGCGCTCCGGGTCCCCGCTCCTCCCCGGAGCGCTCGCTTCACTCTCCCCGCGGCAGCGCTCCGGTCACGTCCTCTGACCCGGGGCGCTGCGATTCCGCTGCCAGCCGGGATGCGATTCGCGATGCGGGTAGCGCCCGCTCGCGATGCGCACCCCGGCTCCCCTACCTGACTCGCTCTCCGTCTGTTCTGTCCCGGCGCGCGCGGCCCCGCTCCCTAGGGCGCGCGCGCGCCGGGTCTCTGCGATTTAAAGGGCCACTGCGCCGCTGATTGGCGCAGTGGTTCCTATCAGTGTGTTCACCTGTGCACTTCCCTATATCACCTCACTTCCCCTGCACTCCCTTGCCGGATCTTGTTGCCTTAGTGCCAGTGAAAGCGTTCCTTGTGTGTTCCTTGCCTGTGTTTCCAGACCTTCTGCCGTTGCCCCTGACTACGATCCTTGCTGCCTGCCCCGACCTTCTGCTACGTCCGACCTTGCTTCTGTCTACTCCCTTGTACCGCGCCTATCTTCAGCAGCCAGAGAGGTGAGCCGTTGCTAGTGGATACGACCTGGTCACTACCGCCGCAGCAAGACCATCCCGCTTTGCGGCGGGCTCTGGTGAAAACCAGTAGTGGCTTAGAACCGGTCCACTAGCACGGTCCACGCCAATCCCTCTCTGGCACAGAGGATCCACTACCTGCCAGCCGGCATCGTGACAGATGTGTTGCGGAGAGAGTTCAACTTCTGAGGCATCCGAGGAACGAGAGAGAGCATCGGCCCTAATGTTCTTATCGGCAGGACGAAAGTGAATCTCAAAATTAAATCGGGCAAAGAACAGAGACCACCGGGCCTGGCGAGGATTCAGCCGTTGGGCAGACTGGAGGTAGGAGAGGTTCTTGTGGTCGGTGTAGATAATAACAGGAGAACTTGATCCCTCCAGCAGATGCCTCCATTCCTCAAGTGCTAATTTAATGGCTAGAAGCTCTCGATCCCCGATGGAGTAGTTCCTCTCCGCTGGAGAGAAGGTCCTAGAGAAAAAACCACAAGTGACAGCATGCCCGGAAGAATTTTTTTGTAGAAGAACAGCTCCAGCTCCCACTGAGGAGGCATCAACCTCCAATAGGAAGGGTTTGGAAGGGTCAGGTCTGGAGAGGACGGGAGCCGAAGAAAAGGCAGACTTGAGTCGTTTAAAGGCGTCTTCTGCTTGAGGAGGCCAGGACTTGGGATCAGCATTTTTTTTGGTTAAAGCCACGATAGGAGCCACAATGGTAGAAAAATGTGGAATAAATTGCCTGTAATAATTGGCGAACCCCAAAAAGCGTTGGATAGCACGGAGTCCGGAGGGGCGTGGCCAATCTAAGACGGCAGAGAGTTTGTCTGGATCCATCTGTAGTCCCTGGCCAGAGACCAAATATCCTAGAAAAGGAAGAGATTGGCATTCAAACAGACATTTCTCAATTTTGGCATAGAGTTGGTTGTCACGAAGTCTCTGAAGAACCATACGGACATGCTGGCGGTGTTCTTCTAGATTGGCAGAAAAAATTAGGATATCGTCCAGATATACAACAACACAGGAGTATAACAGATCACGAAAAATTTCATTGACAAAGTCTTGGAAGACGGCAGGGGCGTTGCACAGTCCAAAGGGCATGACCAGATACTCAAAGTGTCCATCTCTGGTGTTAAATGCCGTTTTCCACTCGTCCCCCTCTCTGATGCGGATGAGGTTATAGGCGCCTCTTAAGTCCAATTTAGTGAAGATGTGGGCACCTTGGAGGCGATCAAAGAGTTCAGAGATGAGGGGTAAGGGGTAGCGGTTCTTAACCGTGATTTTATTAAGACCGCGGTAGTCAATGCAAGGACGTAGGGAGCCATCTTTTTTGGACACAAAGAAAAATCCGGCTCCGGCAGGAGAGGAGGATTTACGGATAAAGCCCTTTTTTAGATTCTCCTGGACGTATTCGGACATGGCAAGAGTCTCTGGGGCAGAGAGAGGATAAATTCTGCCCCGGGGTGGAGTAGTACCCGGGAGGAGGTCGATAGGGCAATCATAAGGCCTGTGAGGAGGTAGAGTCTCAGCTTGTTTTTTGCAGAAAACATCCGCGAAGTCCATATAGGCCTTAGGGAGACCGGTTACAGGAGGAACCACAGAGTTACGGCAAGGGTTACTGGGAACCGGTTTTAGACAGTTCTTGGAACAAGAGGACCCCCAACTCTTGATCTCCCCAGTGGACCAATCCAGGGTAGGGGAATGAAGTTGAAGCCAGGGAA